>NW_020664533.1:2556343-2597915 GCF_002925995.2 Terrapene triunguis | reverse complement strand
CCCCAGTATCTTTTTGTGATTTGCATTATCATTTGTCAAATATATTATGAATCACAGAACCATACAGGTTAGAGATGGAAAAGACCTACTACGTGTCTAGCCCAACTCCCCATCAATACAGGGATGTTCCTACTGTACTTTCATCCAGTCTAGTCTTAAATGTTTCAAGTGATGGATCTTTCCATGGCAGATTATTCCACAACCTAATATATCCCGCCATCAGGAAGTTTTCAATTAAATTTATCTCACATGTTCTCTTTCTTAATCTCATCCCATTGCTTTTCCTGATATGGCCTTGTACTGTCCAAAACAATTCCTCTTTCTACTTGGTGTTTACATCCTTCAGATATTTGTAGACTCTTGTCATGTTCACCCTGCCCCACAGCCCAGTAACTGTTTAGTCAAGATATATTTATATAATTCTTTTAATCTTTCCTTATCTGTCCTCAATACACCTCTACCCCGATATAACGCTGTCCTCGGGAGCCAAAAAATCTTACCGCGTTATAGGTGAAACCGCGTTATATCGAACTTGCTTTGATCTGCCAGAGTGCGCAGCCCCACCCCCCTGGAGTGCTGCTTTCCCGCGTTATATCCAAATTCGTGTTATATCGGGTCACGTTATATAAGGGCAGAGGTGTAATTATATTGCTGTTCTCAGAATTCCCTCCTGTTTGTCAATTTTCTGGTAATGAGATGCCCAGAAATTAACCCGATTTTCCAGATGTCATACAGGCAAGGGCTATTTTCTGCTTGCCCAATAATGTTTTGATGATATAACCTAAAACTGTTTTACTGCTGTATTACTCTCTAGTGCTACTGCAGTAGGACTCTTGTATGTAATTTGCTTTCCAATATCACTTCTATTACTCTGTTGGCATTACTACTCACCAGGTTTCTCCCTCCCATTGCATGAATATTCCCATCTGGGTTTTGGATTATTTCTCTCTCTACAGGAAATAGTCACACAAATTCAAGACTTCAGTGTAGTTTCCCAGGTGGACAAGGCATTTCAACAATAAATCAGTGCCTCCTGTGGCAGAAGGAGAAACTGAGCTTTTTGCATTCCGTATGCAGGGACAGCTTACCATTTTCCATCCGCAAACTCCCAAATCCTGCATAATATCACAAGCAAACTTTAGAACAGAAAATTAATCATTCAGTGTTCTTGGGAGGGTCCAAAGTTCTACTGTTCGCAGTTGCCCTGGCCAATATCTGTACTATAAGCTTATGTGACATGCAACCACAAGCTGCCAAAAAATGACTGAATTTATTTTCACATGTGACCTAGCCCAAATCTGAACCATGTTATCTGGGGGTGATGGTCTAATGCACAGCCATGCAGCCCAGTCCTCTGTTCCTTATTGTTTGGTTAGGATGGCATTATAATTTGATGTAATGTAGATGTGACAGTGTTGCTTTAGACAAGCCAGCATGCCAGGACATGACTCAAGGTAATAATTTGAGTTTGGGAGTCAGCACAGTGACTTCTTCCTCCCAGTGTATTACACTGCCAGCTACATTCTTGTAAACAGATTCTTCTTGGAGCTTGGAATGGACTGGTTCAGAGGAAGGCTACAGAGGGACACCGTGTGCTTTTAGTTGACAGGACACTTCACACTTAGTGCTGTGAGTGTGATATTCATCCATGATTTTGAAAGGAGAAAATAGTAGTGGGTTATAAGGCCTGATTCGAAGCCCATTCATGTCAATAGAAAGACTTCCATTGATTTAAATAGGCTTTGGGATCAGTCTCAAAGAGACTGCCATTTCTAGATAACAAATTGGAATCCAGCCTAGGTTGGTGGTAATGAAAACATTTTATAGTCTGGTGTCTGTTGAAATGGAGCTTATTGGCATTAGTCCAATTCAAGGTGGACAATGGGCTATGTTACAAAAACTACTAACACAATGGGCACTGATTGCCAGATTTATTGGCAGTCTCAACAGTGAGGCCAAAGTCTGAATGGGCATGGAAATTGAGCTAACCTGTCCGCATATCTGTCCGCATATCTATTCAAGGGACACCATCATAGGACCTAACCACATCAGCCACACCATCAGGGGCTCGTTCACCTGCACATCTACCAATGTGATATGTGCCAGCAGTGCCCCTCAGCCATGTACATTGGCCAAATCGGAGAGTCTCTATGCAAAAGAATAAATGGACACAAATCAGACATCAAGAATTGTAACATTCAAAAATGTTAGGAGAGCACTTCAATCTCACTGGACACTCAATAACAGACTTAAAAGTGGCCATTCTTCAACAAAAAAAACTTCAAAAACAGACTTCAATGAGAAACTGCAGAACTGGAATTAATTTGCAAACTGGACACCGTCAAATTAAGCCTGAATAAAGACTTGGAAGTACGTGGGTCACTACAAAAAGTAATTTCTCCTTTCTTGATATTCACCCCTTCTTGTCAACCGTTGGGAATGGGCCACATCCACCCTGATTGAATTGGCCTCGTTAGCACTGACTCCCCACTTGCTAAGGCAATTCTTATCTTTTCATGTGCTGTATATTTATACCTGCCTACTGTATTTTTCACTCCATGCATCTGATGAAGTGGGTTATAGCCCACGAAAGCTTATGCCCAAATAAATTTGTTAGTCTCTAAGGTGCCACAAGGACTCCTCGTTGTTTGAGCTAATCTCTCAACTCTAGATATTGATCTTCTTCCAGGTCAGAATTGAGGCAGTTGGTGGCTATATAGCATACGGATTATTGCACTACCTAAGCCCTTGCTGATTGACCCTCCTATAGATTGACCGTGAACTTCTGTCTTAAGGCTTTCAATCTGACACATTTCAGAAGCACTAAAATTAGAATTTGTTGAAATATTTTTGATGAAAAGTGTGTGTATGGTCATTCTTGTTTTGTTTTCTTAAACCAGTTTACGAGTGCCTACTCTAGGGGGTTACACTTATTTAACTGGTTTCTAAACTGATGTAATGAAAGCAGTACAAAAATGGTATGTAAACAAGCCCTGAGTTTCCAGGGCCTATGCATTGGTCTCAAGTCATCTGGCAGCATGCTCATATAATGGTCTCCTTTGAGACATGCTAATGATAGAATCAGAATCGATGTACTGATGGCGTTTCAGCTACTGTTGTCTCACCACCAATCCCAACAGCACATGTAGGTATGAAATAATTTGGGACTGAGGATTGAACCTTGGGATGCCATAGAAGAGAGCTCTGGCAGTAGAGAAACAGTTGCCCTTGGTTTGGTCTATGAGGCATCATTGTGCTGGACACATAATGAAAAGACAGCCTCTGTCCCAAAGAACTTACATATCTGTGGAAAGGAGGAGGTCATTCACCAGAACAAGTCCTATCTGTGCTATTCCAAGCATATTGAATACTACCTTCCTTAGTCTAGTACAAATCCTTACTCACCCTCTCTCAGGCAACCCAAGCATTGAAGCCAATGAGAGTTTTGTTTGATAATGGGCTTCAGGATTTGGCCTTCTTCAGCTGACTATGGTATCTGAAAGCTTCAGAGAGACAAAAGGGACTGAGCTAAAAGTTCAGGCTTGTTCAAATCCAGGGGTTTAGTTCAGCTCATTATATAAAGAGAGTCTGGTGGTAAAGTTCAGATCAAACATTGATCCAAGGTTGGGGTGTCCGGAACTGGAGTTTTGGCCAGTCTCTGTTCAGAGGTAATAACATCTTTACCTCTAAAAAATCTGTATCCTGCACTGCTGTTGTTATTTATGTGCAACATATATATTTTTTTAATTTTAGAGAATAAGCAGTGTAATAAATATGTAAGATTTTCAGTTTAACTTCTGCAAATATCTCCAGGGAGAGATTCTACCCATCTCTCAGTGTGTGTGTTCATGCAGGGTTTATGTCCTGATAAATTAATTCAGTTACAAGTGATAGCTGTGATTATCAATCAGACTCCTATTTATCTCGACGAACAGTGCTAACATTCCTGAATCTGATCTGAGGTGTTCCTTTTGCTTTCAGCAACAGCTAGGGTAAAGGGACACTGCGCATTTAAAGAAAATCAAGTTCAGGTTTTTTTATTATAAAACCTGAAGACACTGGTAAGCCTGAAAGGCTTTCCTGGAGGTTTCCCAAGCCTGGAAAGTCCCGGGATTACCAATCTAAAAGTGCAATTTACTCGCCTCCTCCTCCTCTCTCTCTCTCTCTCCAAACATACACACACACTCTCTCTCTCTCATTTCCAGTTGCAGCCACTGGCAAACAGATTCTATCCAAACTAAGGAACGGAGCTCTTGTCTAACATTCCTTCAGAGTCATTGAGTTCCAAACCTTTTTTAGAAAGACTGAACTTGTAATGCTTCCAACTGTAAATACATGATAGATGGATACCAGGCACCTGTTACCTAATTTCTTGCCAGGTCTTTCAATTTTAAATTGCATTAGATGCTTGTTGGGTGGACTCCTTGTAACTTATTAGCTGTTGAATGTATGGGAAAGAGCTGGGGATGAGAGTGGCAAAACCTTGTCTATTGTCTGAGATATCAGAGAAAAGCAACTCCTCCCCCTTCCATTTTCAGAGTAAATTGCTGAAATCTGAAGAGACATCTGGTCATAATTCTTCTGTTGAAACATATATCATGCATGGAAATGATTTACATCAGGTGAAATTCCACTCATATACACCAATATGATTCCAGAGTAACTCCATTCAAGCTAATGGATTTGCACCAGAATTACCTTCGTGTAACTGAGTGGGTTTTGGCCCATCAGCTAATTCAGAAAAGCAGACTTTGACTGCCTCAGGGAACTGATGGGAGAATAACATGAGGGGGAAAGTTGTCCAGGAGAGCTGGCTGTATTTTAAAGAATCCTTATTGCGGTTGCAGGAACAAACCATTCCGATGTGTAGAAAGAATAGTAAATATGGCAGGCGACCAGCTGATCTTAAAGACCTCGCTGATCTTAAACACAAAAAAGAAGCTTACAAGAAGTAGAAGCTTGGACAAATGACCAGGGAGAAGTATAAAAATATTGCTCAGGCATGCAGGAGTGAAATCAGGAAGGCCAAATCACAATTGGAGTTGCAGCTAGCAAGGGATGTTAAGAGTAACAAGAAGGGTTTCTACAGGCATGTTAGCAACAAGAAGAAGGTCAGGAAAAGTGTGGGCCCCTTACTGAATGGGGGAGGCAACCTAGTGACAGAGGATGTGGAAAAAGCTAATGTACTCAATGCTTTTTTTGCCTCTGTCTTCACGAACAAGGTCAGCTCCCAGACTACTGCACTGGGCAGCACAGTATGGGGAGGAGGTGACCAGCCCTCTGTGGAGAAAGAAGTGGTTCAGAACTATTTAGAAAAGCTGGACAAGCACAAGTCCATGGGGCTGGATGCACTGCATCCGAGGGTGCTAAAGGAGTTGGCGGATATGATTGCAGAGCCATTGGCCATTATCTTTGAAAACTCATGGTGATCGGGGGAGGTCCCAGATAAATGGAAAAAGGTAATGTAGTGTCCATCTTTAAAAAAGGGAAGAAGAAGGATCCAGGGAACTACAGGCCAGTCAGCCTCACCTCAGTCCCTGGAAAAATCATGGAGCAGGTCCTTAAGGAATCAATTCTGAAGCACTTTGAGGAGAGGAAAGGGATCAGGAACAGTCATCATGGATTCACCAAGGGCAAGTCATGCCTGACTAACCTAATTGCCTTCTATGATGAGATAACTGGCTCTGTGGATGAGGGGAAAGAAGTGGACATGTTATTCCTTGACTTTAGCAAAGCTTTTGATACGGTCTCCCATTGTATTCTTGCCAGCAAGTTAAAGAAGTATGGGCTAGATGAATGGACTATAAGGTGGATAGAAAGCTGGCTAGATCATCGGGCTCAACGGGTAGTGATCAATGGCTTCATGTCTAGTTGGCAGCTAGTATCAAGTGGAGTGCCCCAAGGGTCAGTCCTGGAGCCGGTTTTGTTCAATATCTTCATTAATGGTCTGGAGGATGGCGTGGATTGCACCCTCAGCAAGTTTGCAGATGATACTAAACTGGGAGGAGTGGTAGATACGCTGGAGGGTAGGGATAGGATACGGAGGGACCTAGACAAATTAGAGGATTGGGCCAAAAGAAATATGATGAGGTTCAACAAGGACAAGTGCAGAGTCCTTCACTTAGGATGGAAGAATCCCATGCACTGCTACAGACTAGGGACCGAATGGCTAGGCAGCAGTTCTGCAGAGAAGGACCTAGGGGTTACAGTGGACAAGAAGCTGGGTATGAGTCAATAGTGTGCCCTTGTTGCCAAGAAGGCTAACAGCATTTTGGACTGTATAAGTAGGAGCATTGCCAACAGATCGAGGGACGTGATCATTCCCTTCTATTCAGCATTGGCAAGGCCTCATCTGGAGTACTATGTCCTGTTTGGGCCCCACACTACAGAAGGATGTGGAAAAATTGGAAAGAGTCCAGCTGAGGGCAACAAAAATGATTAGGGGGTTGGAGCACATGACTTATGAGGAGAGGCTGAGGGAACTGGGATTATTTCGTCTGCAGAAGAGAAGAGTGAGGGGGGATTTGATAGCTGTTTTCAAATACCTGAAAGGGGGTTCCAAAGAGGATGGATCTAGACTGTTCTCAGTGGTAGCAGATGACAGAACAAGGAGTAATGGTCTCAAGTTGCAGGGGGGGAGATTTAGGTGGGAGATTAGGAAAAAACGTTTTCACTAGGAGGGTGGTGAAGCACTGGAATGGGTTACCTAGGGAGGTGGTGGAATCTCCATCCTTAGAGGTTTTTAAGGTCAGGCTTGACAAAGCCTTGGCTGGGATGATTTAGTTGGGGATTGGTCCTGCTTTGAGCAGGGGGTTGGACAAATGACCTGAGGTCCCTTCCAAACCTGATATTCTATGATTATGATCTTCTGTAATGTGAAAATATACAGTATATAACAAAACTGGATATACAGTACATTACACATAGGTAGAGAAACATGTAGGAAACAGTGACAAGTTGCCCTAAGGATCACCTCTAATAATACATAATTCACTGTCTTAACTGGCCGCTTTAAATGTCACACAGGTTATTATTATTTGTATTACAGTAGTTACTATAGGCTGCAACTGAAATCATTGTTCTAGGCACGGTACAAACACATAGTTAAAAATAGTCCCTGTCCTGAAGAGCTTATCATCTAAATAGATAGGAGGTTTCCAGTAGAATTGTATTGTAATTTTTCTTCTAATAGGCAACCAGTTTTTGCTGATACATTTGGAAGTTGCTTGAGAGGCTTGTACTGTAAATGTTTGAGGCCCCGATGCTAGCAGGTCACTTTGCAGTGTAGATCTCTGAGCCATGCAGAGCCCCATTGAGGGATCCCAACAGCCACTTCTGAAGTTTTGAAAGCTCTGTGTTCATTTGTAGTTAATGCTTCACTGAGCATGGTTAGTGTTCAAATGAAAAGATCCAGGATGACAACCACAGAGAGATTTGAACTGCTCTTTCACAAGTTCCTTGATGCAAAATCTTAGAGGACTTTCCAGAATCAGGCAGGGGGGTTCCTAAATGGTTGTCCATTTTATTATTTTTCTAGTCTGATAAAATGCATTTCCTGTATCTCACTCCTTTTTTTTCATTTTCATATGAAAAAAACCAAGGCAATCCATTCCCATCCTTTCATGAAGGTGGAGGAGAGTTGACTCACAATATATATTTCTTTACATATTGTTGCACAGGTGTATGTTTAGAACACAGCATGGGTACTTCACGAAATAAAACGGACAGATTTAAACTCCAGTCTTGTAATGTGACCCTCTGTAAGACTCTTCATGGATGCAGGGTATTTTTTTCCTCACTGCATTATTGCTATTTGTCTTTTCTTTGTACACACTGTGAAAGAGTAAAAGTATGTTTTGGTGTGAGGTGATATAAAGGTTATATAGGCATGAGTTTGGGTTGACCCCATTTCTCAGTGAAGAAAAGATGGCCAGGACCCATCAGAGAAAGTGGTATGAAGATCATTTCTTTTGTTCCACTTTGTCATTCTTAGATAGATACTGTTTTGAATTCAGTTGATTTTTGCTATGTGGAGTTGGATGAGAGTTCCTTGCACTGGAAAGTAGGAAGGGCTGTGGTTGAGTGGAGGCAGTCCAGGTTGATTAGAAGGCTAGTTATCTAGAATAGTTTAACTGGTAGTATTGTGAGGAAGGAGAAGGAGGTTCTTGCTCTTTTTCATTCATAGCATGGAATCAGGTACGTGCTCATGCTGCAACTGATTAGGTTCAGCACAGAGCTGGCTTCATTTGTACCCTTTGTTTTTGCTTTCCGCAAGTATTCTAGCAAATGAGATCAGTGGTAGGAATGATCACGCAAAAAGCACATTTTAAACAAATATTGCCAAATATTCATGGCGAGCAAATTTCAAAATTGTACTTGTGAATGTTTGCTTTGGAATTCTGATTCTAAGAGCTAAACCCATGCAGTCTGGATAAAAAAAAATACTATATGGCCTATGTCTCCCCCCTCTCAGCTTTACCATAGAGCTTCTAACTAGAACCTTCCCCACTCCCCCTGATCAGTGTTAAAAGAAAGTCAGTCTTTCTGTGATTCTTTACCATTGTCACATGGCAATAATAGTAAGCAGTCATAAGGAGAGATACCATACGGTCATTGCCGCTAAATGTAATTGTTGGTTACCACACAATGGTATCTAAATGTAGGGGAATAAATAATTTCTCGGTTCCATCCCTTTCAGAAAGTGTCCAATGGGTGTTCCTCATCTCTATGGCAACTAAGACTAGGCCTGGACTTAGGGTTGCCCCTCTGGAACAACTCCCCATACATTTCTGCCTTCCAGCTGCACACATGGCAGACTGTAGGTCTCTATTTGAGACAGAGCAAAAAGGTTTTTATTGAAATGTGTCAAGTTCTTCACTGGCTTCAAGGTTTTTTATCTCAAAACGCTAAACTCAGAAAATATTTGGCTCTTAACAAGTCAAACTTTGGCCTCCCTTTTGAGTTAAGTAGCACTTTTAAACTTGTACAGAGTTAGTATTTTTCAACTTTGGAAGCTATTGTTCTAGCAAGTTCTTCTTGAGGGTGGCCCTAAGCTCAGGCTCAGAGCAAAGATCTGGTCTGTCTCCATTTGTCATGGGGATGGGGAATGCTCACTGTGAAGACACTCGGACATGGATGGGCCTAGAAAAAAATTCACAGGTAAGACAGACTTTTTCCCCAATTTTCAGATGCCATTGTACAGTAACTGTTGCAAAGTGCTGACTTTTTAAAGGCAGCCTCCTTTTGGCACAGATAGGAATCTTTGTTAGGCAATAAGAGTTTTCGGTTGGCCTGGCCCGTTTTTTAAACCGCATCCATAGGCGTAGTTTGACTTCTATATTTGGGTGGCTAGCTCCAGTCAGACCAAAGGGGTTGCATGTGAGGGCAAATTCTACGCCTGCTTGAGGCTTGCAGATTGGAGTAGCAATGTCCCCTGTCCCCCGAAACTACACCCATGACCACATCTTATGATATTTTATCATTTCAGGAGGTGTGATACATGTCCCCCACCAACGCACCTCACCCTCAAATATTACATTTTGTACCTAAAGGCACCTCACTTTCTAAAACTGAGTGAGATGGAAAAATACAGTGTATCAATACACAGTGTGTGCTCTTGAAACAACAGGACAAGGTGTACAGCCGAATTATTCTACTCATACCCCATAAAGCTACATGACTACTGGTTTATACTAACTGTAAGGCACTTTTTAGCTGAAAATGTTTTAACTTTGCCCAGCATGTGTTTAGTTGTTTAATTTTCTTTGCTGTTAAAGTCCATCTCATTTCTGAGCTACTGGTGTGCCCTTAAATGTGCTAGCCTCCATGGAAAAAATAAGCTCTGGAAGACCTAATTAAGTAATTGTTTAGTTCCAGACACAAAGACCCCTTGGACTGCTCCTAAACAACTCCTGGCACATAGCTATGTTTAAAGCTGTTTCTCCTTTAGCAGGAATTAAAAAGAAAATCTATTTATTTGTGTGGGTATTATGTTTTCAATGATATAGCAGCCATTGCTCCTTTTCATCTCTCTAAGAACATGGAAGATTGTCTATGCTAACAAAGAATGCAAGCTATCGTCTGTAATCAGTTGAAATATCTACTACTCAAATTCCAGGTTTCCTTTGATTTATCAATGTCACATTTCACATTACAGCACCCCACTGTCCATTTTCTTCATTTCCTTTCTAATTATGGCTTCTCAGCTCAGTAATTTGCTGTTGTGCCTTTTTTGAAGTCTTGTTTTTAGTTTATTCAGCAAAGTGGAAGAGTAACATAAAGGGCAGGCTTTGTGATCGAAAAGTTGTGCAAAAGCTTCCCCCCTCAACACTTTTAGTTGTGGATGAGCATAGAAAAGCTGGATGGTTTAACACTGTATGAGCTAAAAGGGGATATTGTTTCTGGCTTTTATATGAATAGCACATCTTCCAAACTGTTAATTGTTATTATAGATGACTTGCAGTCTCATTAAAAAAAATGCCACTTTCATTCAGTAGTGTTTAAATAGGAAAAAAAAGAGATGTGGATTTATAAAAGTTTTGTATTGAAAGCTTCTTCTGTGGTCCCTTGCATATTCTGTACATCGTTATGAATCTTACAAATTCATTATTTAGTGCCTATCCTTCACCTGAGATATATTAGTCAAATCCAGTATTTTGGCCATATATACAAAGAGAGAGACTCACGGAAAACACACTCTTACACACAGTATGGAAAATATACATAAATATATGTGTTCTCTCTTCCACCTATGTACAGAAACAAAACACGTTTTTCTATAACACACACACACACACACACACACACTGAAAACATTCTTTGGAAGCACCTTAATGGACACCATATAAGACTTTTACACCATATAGAAAACACACATACAGAGACACATAAAAATAATACGTAGCTCTTATATATTGCTTTTCATCAGTAGATCTCAAAGCACTTGTTCTCTCTTATGCATGTTCTCTCACACACATACACGCAAAACAGTACAACAGAGCAAACTTCTATTTAATTCATTTGCACGGTGCTCTTCACACCAGTGCAGTCATAACTCAGGGGAAAATCTTGGTCCTATTGAACTCGATGTGAGTTTGCCTTAGTAAGGACTGAATCAGGGCCGGGGCCTATAGAAGTAAAAACAGCCATTGTAGGTACCATAGGTAGGTTCCACACATCCATTTCCTTTTTTACTACTCCAGAAACATAGTGTACTGTACTTGGAAGTTAGCAGTTAGTTCCTAGTTCACTGGAGCAAAGCAATTCAGCTCTCTTTGAGGGTGCAATAAATAGCATGGTGACTCACCAGTGGTAACTCTTATTGACAGCACTTCAGGGCTTAAAGGAAAACATGTGCCTAGAACATGGCAGAGCAATATCTTTTAAAATCTGTGCAGGAAATTTCTACCTACTTGTCCTAATTTCAAAACCCAGTGGTATATATATATATATATATATATTTTTTTAAATCTAGACTCTTTCGTCTGGTCACTGCATTGCACCAAGCTTCACTGTGTACTGATATGTTAAAGCTGATCCTCTCCATGCAGACATTTGCAAGATGAACTGCATACAACCTTTCTACCGCGCAGGTCTAGGTTTAGAATGAAGTGGCAAAAATAACATGGATTTTTCTAGTGTCTGCTTTTGCAAAACCTACATATAATTAATATAAATGTGCTAAAAGCTGATGACAGACAGTCTGATTGTCCATCCTTAGCCCATGATCTTATCCAGGAGGATCAACCTTAAACAGTGACTTGGAGAGGAGGGATTCCCCCAAACAAGATTCCTCCCATCTTGGAGACCCCAAAGCAGAATGAGGGGTGAGGACAGAAATTTCCCCTTCACAAGCTCTTAGGTAACTTGCTTTACAATGTGTTTTATTTGATGGGAGACTGGGTCCATGCAGAGGAATTACTCCGGTCTTAGGGTCACAGGAGTCCTGTGCACATCGCTAGATGTGAGCAAGTATTGTCAAGAGAAATGGGCAGCAGAGCTACTGGGTGGCAGCCATGTCCTGGGCAGCTCTACAACACCTCATTATGGGGTTGGAAAATGGGGAGGCGAGGGAAGGGGATTCAGTATCTTAGACAAGATGACAAAAAGACTAGCCCACTTTGGAATTTATAGGACTGATTGTGTCCTCACTTGTACAAGTTTTGCACTGGAATAATTCCATTGGTTTAGAGTTACTCCTAATTAACACTGGGGCATTCTTAACTAGTGATGTGCTATCAATATTTTAACAAAGGGCCTACTACAAAAATGCCCCCTCTTGGCCTATAGTTAGACCAAGTGACTCAGGGGCGGATGGGCAGAGAAGTAGGGCTGAGGGTCTGTGCAATCTATTCATTTCCCACCATTTAATTAGATCAATTACTCATAAAATCATAGAGCCAAGAAAGAAGGCAACACAACTTGGCAAACAAACTTGTATGACATGCTCTGTGCTCCTGCTGAAACATGCAGGGCAGGAAGCAGAACTCCTAGATCAGCACCCTCCGGGGGACCATATGTTATAAGAGATGTCTGCCTATATATTAATAGTTAAGGTGTCAGTAGATGGTGCTCAAGAATATGTAGCATAGTTCCTAAGTTTTGAAAGTCCAATAAAACTTATTGCTGTGCACTGGAAATGTCTCTCTTTCTGTGCGGCTCTTTACCTCAGCGCTTAACACCATAGGGCTATTTCTTCTTGCCCTTTTGGCTGGTGATGCAGGCTCCTCATATCACCAAGCTGAGGGGCTGGTGGCTGCTGTATGGGGTTAATGAGGAGAGGAATGCTTGGGGGCAACAATGACGGAGGAGAGAATGAAGCACATGTGAGGGAAGTGAGGGTATCTTCCACAGGGAGTACGGTTTGAAGATCCTTTTGATTTGGTGTAATCAGGCACATTCCAAAGATAAAATAGTGTTCCTCAGAAATATATTTATGAGCCCTGAGGTTAAGAGTCATAACTAGCTGGGATGATTTAGCAGTATCTAGAGAGGGGGCGAAGTTCATGAGAGGCTGAAAAATCACCCAATCGCTCCACGCAGTATGAAAATTAGTATAGTACGGACTTGGTTTGATATTTCCTTATGAAGTGAGCAACCATATCCTTTCTCTCCGAATGCCTTGTATTTTAGATTAAGGGAAATCACAGAACAAGAAAGGAGCACACAGAGTATATTCTAAATAACATGCTGCATCGACTCTATCTTGCAAAATGGCAGCTGCCCCAGTCGATAGACAGACTTCTTGGAAATGTAAAGGTACAGAGCAGAGCAAACAGTTCCAGCTGATGAATACACCACAATGTGTGTTTTAACAAGGATTTGGCATAAGAACATAAGAATGGCCATACTGACCAACATAAGTGACCAATGCCAGGTGTCCCAGTCAGGGAGTGAACCTAACAGGTAATGATCAAGTGATCTCTCTCCTGCCATCCATCTCCACCCTCTGACAAACAGAGGCTAGGGACACTAATCCTTACCCATCCTGGCTAATAGCCATTAATGGACTTAACCTCCATGAATTTATCTAGTTCTCTTTTAAACCCTATTATAGGTTTATAATCCCTGTATGGGTTGTGTGAGATCCCTTGCACAGGATGAGTCTCAAGAACGCAAGCAGATCCCCATTTAGGGCCTGTTGCAAAGCCCATTGAAGTAATTGGAAAGAATCCCATTGGGCTTTGGATCAGAACACTAGAACTGGAGTGCTTTGCCAGACCCACATGCCCAGTTCTAGTTGTTAGTATAATTTCACAAAATAATTTATATCATGGTTCAATCCTTTATGCACTGGCCAGGGAAACTGAGCGAGGGCCCTGTTAACCAGAACTGTGTTCAAACATGATTCTAGCTGATGCAGTAACGATATGTGTGTAGACTGAGTCCAGGTGCCTGAAAAGAAAGAGAAAGTGACCCTGGAGGAAACTGGGAGAGAATCTTCATGAAGCAATATGAAGTAACTGTTCTTAGCAAGTCAGAATTGACAAGTGGAGGGAATAAAAACAAAAGAGAAGAAAATCTAAAATAAAAGGTACTATAGCAATCAAGGTAGTTAGCTACAGAAATCATAGTCACTAGCATCTAAAAGAGAACCTTGGGATGTCTTTTCCCCCATCTGCTCTTTAGAGCCTCTTCCTCCCCCTCACTCCCTGTAATTTCTTTTCTCTCTTTCACCCCTCCCCCCAACACCCTTCCACCACCTTGGAATCTGTGAGGGAGAAGAAAATACCAAATGATGTCTGAGACCTCGTCTCATATCACGTCCCCTAACCTTGACCCCTCTACTTCACTAAAAATACCAGCCTCAATGCTCTGTTTATTTCCATCTCACATTTTTGTATACTGTCTTTATATGTGTTTATAGAGCACATAGTACAATGGTGCCCAGATCCTGATTGGAGCACTTGGAACTCTTTGTACTAACATAATATTAATAATACCCAAACTAAATGAGTTTATTTATAATAAATGAGCTGCCGTCACCCACCTGTAAATTTCCAATGTGTCCTGGCTTTGATGTATCTCTCTTTTAGGTTGTAATCTGTTGGGCAGGAACTCTCTTTACTTAGTGCACTGTATGGAAACAAGCACAGCATGGGTATTAAACAAATAAATAATAGTTAATCTGCATTCCTGATTAATACCCTATATTATTGAAAATAAATAAGGATACTGTTAGTGTTTTATTAATTGTGGCTGCTGAATACTTTGTTTCTGTCTGTTCTAGAGTCTCCATATCCTTCAGCGTTATGTGTATTCCATGATGATCATGTGTGTTTTATAGTGTGTCCTCGCCTTTTAACTACTGTTAGTAAAAGAGTGAAATAAACAGAAGTTTCTGTGTGTTAACCCAATGAAGCTGGATGAAGACTGATTTTGGCAATGACCTGAAAGCATGAGCGAATTATCATATAAACATGAGAAAACATGCTGGACTGTTTGTGTCAAATGTTAATGCTTGATTTGTGGATTCAGTCATATTTTATAGTGTTCAATTTAATAAAAAAAGAGAGCTTAAAAACCCAAGAGTTTTTAGGCTATAGGAGAACAAAAAGATTCCTACCCTGGCAATGCTTATCTATTTGAACATTTAAAGCATTTGTAAAATACAAAGTTCTTGAAATGTTCAAGCCAAGTTACAAATCCCTAAAGGATTTAGATATCCTACAGGAAGTGTACATATTTTTCTGTTTTATTTCACCTGGTCTACCTTCTCTGAATTAATTTTTTTGTTGGTTCAAACCCGGAGCTCAAATTCTTAATGGGAAATACAACCAAATTTCATTAAATAAATACATGTTAGTTTCCTTTTATTCACTGAAATTTTGTTTTTGGCAAAATTTTCTGATTGCCATTATATAAATTGATGATGCTCTCTTAACTGGAATACTCTGTTCATTGCGGGTTACCCCCTCTTAAAAAGAGTGGGGTGCAGAGATGACTGAAGAAAATGATGAGAGACACGGTAAGAGTCCCATGTGAGGACAGACTGAAAAGATTAGGACTGTGAAGAGAGGAGGTGAAGAAAAGGAGATGATGAAGATATAAAAGGAGATGATAAAGATATCTTTAAAATCATAAAGATGTAAACTGAAGTAAATACTATTTTACAAAAAACATAATTATTAGATCTGATTCACATTTTTCAACTAAAATTTTTTTGATGAAATATGGGATTTCATCAAAGACCTTTTTTAGTGAGAAGATAGTGATTTCAGTGACTTTTTAAAAGGAAAATTAGAAGCAAATGTTTCATTTTGAATTAACATTTTGAAATGTTTGTTTTGTATAGACATTTCAAAATTAAATGTTTTCTTTCAATCAAACAGATCAATTTTCTTTTGTTTTGACATTCCTGATATGAAAATTTTTGGAACTTTTCTTTCTGTGAAAATGTTTGATATTTTGGCTTTCTGTCCCAGTTTGGAATGAAAAGAAATATTGAAATATTGGAATTTCAGAAATTTCATTTTCTGAATGGCTCTAGCTAGAGGTTCACATGATTAATAGGAAAGGGCTTAAGCGGCAAATTTTAGTTCCAGTTTTCAAGCAACCTAAAGCTTAAGGGTGTTTGTATCTAAGGTGCTGGTTGGCCCATTCTAAGGACAGATGTCATTTGCAAAATTTTGATAGTTTTGAATCCATAATATTTTTCTCTGGAATCAAAGTAAAGACTTTCATGGAATTTTCCCACTGAGTCCCACACTTTTCAGTAGCACTATGGGCAGAGACAAAGATCTTATTGACCTCTCAGTAATAGGGGTGGATTCTTGCTATTAGCAAAAGGAGAAGTTTTCACATTTGTTTTATCATGCTTAACTGTTGTTAAGTCTAGAGAGCTTTGCATAGTATGTGCAGGTAATGATTGGCTCTGGCAGAAAACAGTTGATTGTGTGTAGCGGAGATGAAGTAGCGGCTGAAGCAGCAAAATTCAGGTCCAGTTTTCAAGCGCTCTAAAGCTTAGGGGTGTTGAGCTCCATAGTGCTGGCTGGCCCAATATAAGGATGAATGCCATTTGCAAAATTCAGATCTGGATCCAAGTTTTGACTTTGAGCATTCCCAAAGTTCAGGGCTGTTTGGAATTAGGGTTTGGCTTTGGGTTCACTTCCAGTTTTTAGTTATATGAAGCTAGAGGGTTGCATGCTTTGTTGCCTCTATAGGCAAAGCACACTGCATACACCAGGGGGTCCTTTCATCCTATAATTCCACCCTCCCTGTGTACCACCCTCCTATCCCCCTCCCTCAAGACATGTGTGTTCCCCCATTGCATCTCTGCCCATTCCAAGGGTTCTGTGTGATCCCTATTCCCCCCTCTCCCATGCCAGTGTCCCCCCATTTGTCTCCCCATGCCAGCAGCTATGTGTGACCTCTTTTCCCCCTCTGCCATGTGCCAGGGCTCTGCATCATTCATTTTCCCTTTTGCCATACCACTGTCCCCCATTTCCCCCCTAATCCTCTCTCTGCCAAATACAAGGGGCCTCTGTGTGTCCCCTATGGCCCCCGCCCCATACTATATTCCCTATTCTGCCCCACCATGACAGGGGCTCTTTATGCCTTTCTCTACCCCATGTAAGGGAGTCTGTGTGCCCCCCATTTCCCCTTCTTCCATACCAGGTTCCCCCTTTTTCTCACGCCTATGCCTGGGACTCTGTGTACACTCCCCCTTTTCCCCACCATTATTATTTGTTTTCTGTCTGGGAGGGAAGTCATTCATGGTATCAACATTTAAACTGTATTAGGATGATAGGCAGATCTGAGATGGGGTGTTGTTATTCTGGAAGGTGTTAATGGCTGTGCCACTGTTTCTTTGATCTATAGATAATTACAGACCTGGTTGAACAGATGGGTCAGCTGACCAGATGCCAGTGGCTTCGTGTGTCCCCCTGTTCTGCTTTCTGGTTTTCTGACTTTCATCAAAATCTATAGTAGTCCTGGTAGAATTCGATTTTTATTCTTTTTATAATTTCAACAGATCTCTATGATTATTTGTAAACCTTTCTTAGGGTTTTATCGATTTTAAATTTTCACAGTTGCACAAAATTATGTCAGACAATAAACTTTTAATGAGAGGAGACATTGAGATTCAAAAAGTTAAAGTTTTATAACCATTAAAACACAAATTGTCAACATCACATGTCAAAATATACAAAGTAAATATCCTTAAATTAAACTCTAGTAAGTTCTCAAGTAGCATTTCCTACTGAGTCCCAAACTTTTTGGTAGCACTATGGGAAGAGACAAAGACCTTACTGACCTCTCAGTAATAGGGGTAGATTCTTGCTATTCGCAAAAGGAGAAGTCTTCGAATTTGTTTTATCATGCTTAACTGTTGTTAAGTCTAGAGAGCTTGGCATACTATATGCAGGTAATGATTGGCTCTGGCAGAAAACAGTTGATTGTGTGTAGCGGAGATGAAGTAGCGGCTGAAGCAGCAAAATTCAGGTCCAGTTTTCAAGCGCTCTAAAGCTTAGGGGTGTTGAGCTCCATAGTGCTGGCTGGCCCAATATAAGGATGAATGCCATTTGCAAAATTCAGATCTGGATCCAAATTTTGACTTTGAGCATTTCCAAAGTTCAGGGCTGTTTGGAATTAGGGTTTGGCTTTGGGTTCACTTCCATTTTGGAATTGATCAAACGCCGCATTTAATAGTTATCACATTACATCCAGACAGAGAAATGCCATCAAGTTGAGCGGAGAGTCTTGCTTTCCTCTGCCAATATTTATCTTGTTTTACTGGTTGTCAGTGAGGCTAAGAATTTATCAGGATTCAAAAACAAATTTGACACTTATATGGATAAAAAGAACATCCACCATTATTTCAGACAAGATAAAAAATATAAGGGATATAAGCTCTCATATTACAGGACAAAAGGCAACCATTAACTGCTCAGTGTTAAGAAGACACTTCCCCTCTGAGGAAGTGTAACAGGTTGTGCTCACCACTATGGCGCCTCCTGTTGTTTGCTTCAGGAATTAGCTCTGTCCATCAGCAGGACACACTCCTCTTGTGGTGTCTCATTCTCCGTCACTGCTTCTCCACTGTCTTCGCTGTCTGTGGGGACCTGTGTCGTTCCCAGACCATGGCGTCCTCTTCGGGGCACGGCCCTCTGGCTGTGCCCCAACTCCGTTGTCTCCCTCCCAGGGGAACCAGCAGTCCTTTGCCCGGTCTCTCACCGCAATGGCGAACTGCAGCCCCTAGTCCAGCCCCTCACTTAGGGGCAAACTGCAGTCCTTTGGTTGGCCACTTCCCTCGGCGGCCAGTGAGGCAAATGGGGTGGGGGGCGGCGCACAGGCCTGCCCACTACTCTGGGCCCCGATCCAGGGACCCTATAGCTAGCTCACTGCCTCTCCTTCCCCTCTGCTGCTACCTGCTTTCTCTGGGCCACTTCCCCGTAGCCCCAGCAACTACTCAGCCCATGTATCAAGGCCATAGTCTGGGAGCCAGCCAGGCTGGAGCTGCGCTTGCTCCCCTGACCCTGCCAGCACTGCTCTGTCCCAGGGACTTCTCTAAGAGCCAGTTCTTCTCCCTTTGCCCTTCAGGGGAGACTGCCCCCCTTTCTGCCCTGCAGCCCTTCTCAGCCCTTCCAAGCCTGGCCCTGATTGGCTGCTTCTAAGCTTCCTCTGATTGGCTGGGTTCTGCACAGCCGCGCCAAGGGCTGCTATTAACCCTTTGACAGCCAGTGAGGGGCAGCTGCCCCGTCACAGGAAGTTATTCCATAATTGTCCATTATGGGGATTTTTATATCTTCCTTTAAAGCATCTAGAACTAGCTTCTGTGGGAGACAGGATATTCCCATAGGTGTACTGCTGGTCTGGTCTGGTAATTCCTATCCTCCTATGACCAAACATAATGAGGGCATTCTGCAATATCATGGAGTTCATAACAGAGTAGTCAAGTGCAAGGTAATGCCCACTGCAAAGAACAATTTAAACTATTCATAACTATTGCTGAGTTCCGAATTAATTATAACTAGAACTGGTGGAATAGCATAAAATCCTGCTCATAAACAATTCTGATCAAATAAGAATCTGGGGTTTGAGTCAGGCTTTTTGAACCCTTTTATGGTCTGTTGTTTGTGAGCATTAGTATGACAGGAATTTTGTTCATACAAATTTTCACAACAGCATATTTGCTGAACAGTCACAGTGCTTAGTGCATGGGTTGTCCAGAGGCTGAAATTTGTTCTCTCAAACAGTTTATGAATAATGAACAAATTTGGGAAAACGGATTGGCTATGGATACCTTGCAGAGAGAAAGGGCTACCTTTCCTGAACAGAGTGTTGATTGTATTATATAGCTTTTCCTGTGGTCAGGAAAAAAAAAAAGACATTTAGGCCTCATATTAGATAGCTCAGTAAAGATGTCTGCTAAATATGCAGTGGCAGTCCAAAAATAAATAAATAAAAAAGCAAGTAAGATGTTAAGAAAGGAGTAGTGAATAATATGGAAAATATAATAATGCCTTATATAAGACAGTATGTGATTTGGGATGCTGTGCTCATTTTTTGGCGACTTTAGGCTAATAAAGGACACAACCCCAGTAGGAAAAGTCCAGAGAAGGAAAATATTAATGATGTGTGCGGGTGAGGGAGCAGCTTCCATAGGGGAGATGTAAAAAAACCTAGGGCCCAGATTATGCCCAGCCCTCACATGGAGTCCTCCAAGTTAGTGACAACAGCAGTCCTAGCATCTCAAAAAGGAGAGGCGTTCAGAGTCCCAGCCCTTCTGCCCTTCCACAGAGAGGAAGCACACACTGATCCCCCTTGAAGCATGGTACTACTGCAGTGTTCCCTGGGGACTCCTGGAAACATTATGCTTGTCTGAAGCATCCATTTGAAATGCCTGCACGATCATTTTCAGTGGCTCATTTCAGGGCTCATTTTCAGTGCAACAATTAAGCCCTAGGATTATTTCATGTGGAAAGATGCGAAGTAAGATGAGATGCGAGAGAGGTATATAATATAGTGGCTAGTACCAATTGGGTGCTTCTGTTTACCCTTTTTTGGATATACAAAGCAGACGACACTCATTAAATTAAAAGGACAGCCTTCAGCCACATCCTCCGTTGATGTAAATAGGCATAGCTCGATTAACTTCAATGACTGTTCAATAGAGCTATGCTGATTTATACCAGCTACAGGATATGCCCCAAGGAATTTAAAATTAATAAAAAGATACTTATTAATTCAGTGCATAATTATCCATTGGAAAGCCAGTTCTGTAGGATATTATTACTGAGGAAAATACAGTAGGTGAACATATAGGTATGCTTGGAAGGATTAGATTTTTATAGGTAAATGTCGTCAAATGTCAATTCACTGTACACACACACACGACAAAATATTACCATCAATAATAATCAAAATATACAGATAGGAAAAAGGTAAGAAAAATGCTGCTTAAGACTATATTAGAGTTTGATTTAAGGATATTTACTGTGTATACTTTGGCATGTGATGTTGACAATTAACTTTTTAAGTCTCCTCTACTGTCAATAAATAAATATTATCTGACTTGCCCCCTGTGTCTAACTGCCACATTCTGGATGCAATTTATACCAGTGAGAGGTTGTGTCACTGCTTGTCCTGTAACCCTAAGTGCCATAACATGCTCTGCTGCTGTAGCTCCATGTCTGGATGCTCCCAACCAGCATATATGCATGCACTGAGAGTCTGTGAGTTGACCAGCCCTGGTTCAGCAGTTCTGACTCCAGCAGCCTGCTTGTCACACCACAGTCACACTCTGGTCTCCACCAGCCTTGGTTACTACTAGCCAAGTTACCCCAGCATACTCCCAGTCCAGAATTTCCCCCAAAACTGTCTGCCCTGAAATGTCCAGCCCTCTCCTGGAACATTCAGAGGTGTAATAAGGTCCATTGCTCCTTTGAAGAGACAAAAGCACAGTAGCTTGTTGCTTTAACTGGAGTTCATAATCACTTCAAGTCAAACACAGTGCTAGGTTGATTTAGAATAAAAGTAAAGCAATGTTTATTTACTCAAACAAGATAGGTTTTAAGTGAGTTCAAGAGTAAGGGATAAAGTCAGAAATGGTTATAAAAATACAAATGAAAAACACTATAGTTTTGTTAAAGTTCTTACCACACTTCCTTCCAGCAAGGTGGCTGACCACACTGTTGGACAGGATCTCTCACAAAGCAGAAAGTGCTCAATTCCTTTGTCATCTCAGGTGAAAGATAGCTTTGGATTCTTTGCCAGTTTCTTTTATAGTCAAATGCACTTTTGAAATGGATCATTCTCAAAGTTGAGTGCCCCTGCTGTGAGGAAAGATGATGGAGAAGGTTCCCCATTGGTTGCTTCCCCATTGGTACTTTCTATAATGCAAATTGGTCTGTCTCTGCAGCCTCCAATATGCCAGTGAAAAGCCCCTTGACTATGATTGCACCTGGATGGAGGTGCTGGCCTTTCCATTGTCAGGAATAAAACTGTTTACCCACTTGCATACTTGTCTTGTTCAAATATATTTTTGTAACATCTTACAGAGGGAATTCATAACTTCACATCTAACATTATCACCTGCATTTTAAAGTGATATTAATCAGTATATTTTGAGTTTTCATATGATACCTCACAACATATATTGTGAATAAATATTATTTCAGTCGTGAAAATAGGGGTGCTTAGGGTTAAATGTGAAAATGTAAATAAATAAAAATTGAAAGCATGTTTAAAACCCATAATTGTGCAAAACTGTAAAAATTTAAATCAATAAAAATTAATGCTTAAAAATAAATATTGACATTATCCATTGAAATTGTAAAATAATAAAATAAAAAAATTGAATTCTTCAATGTAGGGCTTGATTCTTCACTACCCTACATCTTGTATTGTCACGTATACCCTCATGCAAAGTAGGTGCAAAATGCAGACATTCTGATGTGGTATCCTTTTACACTCTCTTTGTACTGGTATAAATGATACTACAAGGCACAGGGCAATGGAGAATCAGGCCCCCAAAATTAATTCCCGTTATTGAGATATTACTGGCTCCAACAATATTCCTTAATTGCACAGGGAAAATCTCTAAAATAAAAAGTTCATTCAATTTCATAGGTACCCACTATAGCTTAGTAAGTTTTTTTAAAAATAGACTTTAATAGTATTATTACAATGATTTATTATTTGTATCACCACAGTGTCTACGAGTCCCTGATCCAAAGAGCTTACAATCTAAGTAGAAGTCAAGAGACAACAGAAGGATACAGACAGGCAGACAGGGGAATACAAAGAAACAATGAGATAATATTTGTTGGAATAAGAATATCATCTGCAGTTACACTTCTTAGGATAAAATTGTTCATGGTTTTCAGTTCTCATGGTTCCTAGATTTATTACTTATTATTTATATTTATTCATGTGCAGTAGTGCCTAGAAGCCTGCATCAACAATCAGGGTCCAATTATGCTAGGTGCTGTACATGCGTATAATGAAAAGCTGATCTCTACCTTCAAAGAGCTTGAAGCCTATGTAAAAAAACGCTTGTTTCCTGAGGTCAGGAGGAAATCTTTCTCCCTGCCATCATGTTACAATATTGGAAGGGTAGGTGCATTAGGAATATTTTACACCTTCTTTTAAAGCAATCAACATTGACCACTGTCAGAAAGAGGAATCTGAACGAGACGTATTATTGGCACCTTCTGCAGAATAGCTAATCCTATGTGCTTCAGTTACGTGCAATTATTTTGTTGCTGCTTGATTGCAATTTGTAAATCAGCTTCCTACCCTGGGCTACCTCCAAACTTTTTTTTAATTATTCTCCATTCTTTTGTGTTTATCCTTATTTCTCCAACACCTTGTTTGGGTAATTAAAAACTTGTCCAGTGACCAATTTAGCAAATACCCTGTATAGCACAGGTTGGAAGAGGAGAAACATGTACCACTATCAGAGTTCCAGTCTGACCTGGACCTGACCCTTTTGCACTGTGCTGAGTGATGTGTTTTTGTTTTCAGTTTGGGAACATTTTGATGATGATGCTGTTCAGGAAACAGTGTAAAATTACATTGTTTCCCCAGATTATCCCTTCATGATACACTCTCAGACTATATTGCTTGGTTTTAGTGCAGATCAACCACAAATGCTAAAACAAATAATACTGTGGAAGCCTGGAAATACAAATGCCATTCAGAACAGTCACGAACACTTTGATGTGAGCACTTGCTTTTACATTTTCTGAATATTTTTTACACTAAACATAGTTTTGGTGTTTAATGTTCTCACCCAGTCTCTGAGAACAGATTTTTTTTTACCATTGAATCAGGGGAACACAAACATTATCTACCTGAGGGTCACACTGGCTACTTTTCAAGGGTTTGGCGGGGTCTTCTTAATGTAGAGAGAATTGTTGAATTCAGTGAGCCATCTCTTGAGCCATTGCTATTTAAACTAAAGCTGCAAATGTGGATCCAGACATAGATTTCAACACACTTTTAGAACCTCCTAAATATTCACACACAGTTTGGAAATATTTGGGTTTGTAATTTTGGTGTGTCCCATTACAGAGAAGGGAACCACTTGTGATATTCAGATCTGGGTTTGGATTCCAAACCTCCCAATCTCAAAAACGTTAAAATGCTTGGATTTGGGATCTTGAATCTGTAATTTAAGCCATGGCCAAGGGTTTATGGTGGGAGAGAGGATGGGGGAACTAGGTGGGAGTAAAGGAGAGAGAAGTGTCCTGTTTGAGGATATTATGCTTTCATATTGATGTGTTCTGCAGCTGTCTCTCAAGTTTCTGCAGAACAGTTTCAAGTCTACAATGGGAGCTGGACATCTAAGTGATGTCATGTTCTGGGGTGCAATCCACATCAGTAATAGGTTGTCACTGCCTGCCCCACAACCTTGGGAGCCTCACAATGTTTTGCTATTGTAGATCCCAACCAGGGCCACTCTCAAATAGTCTACTAGCATCATGCAGGTCTCTCCCTGAGTGTCTGTGTATACCGGCAGCCCTGGTCCAGCAACTCTGACCCAGCAGGTTGTCAGCAACAGTCCAGTCACACTGGCTTCCACCAACCTTGGTTACTACTTGCAGTGTTCTCAACACACTCCCAGCTCGAATTTTCCCAAAAATACATGTTCTGCACTGTCTAGCCCTTTCCTGGGAAGTTCAGACATTAAAGGTCCATTGTCCCTGTAAAGAGTCAATATTCAACAGCTGGCTACTTTAAATGGAGTTACCAAACAGTTCAGTTTAAATACAACACTAGATTAGTTTAGATTAAAAATAAAATATGTTTCTCAACAAAAGGTAGAATTTAAAGTGAATTTAGTGTTTGGTATTAACATCAGAAATGGTTACAAATGAAATAAAGAAAAAATACTTTCTAGTAGCAAAAACTTAACAAGCTAGACTTGGTTCAAGGTCAAATCCTTACCACATTTTCCCAGCAACATGGCTGACCAAATTCATAGGTCAGGAGCTGCCCCCAAAGTCAAAGGGCTGGTTCCTTTGTCATCTTAGATGAAAGAGAGAGATGACTTTGGGTGCTTTTGCCTCTCACTTTTTATAGTCTAGTCACCCTTCAAAATGCATTTTCCCGAGGGTTACTCCTAGGTAAGGTTAATGATAGCTGTGAGGAAGCAGATATGGAGTCTCATGATGAAAGAGTTTCCATACTGTTTGCTAAAATGCAGGTTGATCTGTTCCTGCCCCCACTTCTTTAACAAAGAATGGCCATTTGACTGGTGATTGCCAATCAACTTTGACATGTGGCTAGAGGCAAGAGCTTGGCCTTTATCTTTGAGAAACTAGTTTACCCCTGCCCCAGACTTATCTGGTAAACACATTGTAGTAATAATTTTATCTTATGTTCACAACTCTTAATATGCATTTTGTTCATACATTACAGAAGAATATTGATGATCAGTGACTTTTTTAATTAATACCTGACAAGGCATATTTTGCACAATGATTATGATTCGGTCACCGATGTTGACTGATATAGAATGCAGGGTGCCATTTTGGGCCTTGTCTTCACTATGAAATACAGCCATTACTGAACACAGTTGACCAAGGTCAGTGTAGCTGACCCAAAGGCGAACGTAGTTTCTTCTTGTTTACACTTACAACTAAATCATGTTCAGAACCAGTTCAGCTACACTTATTGCTGACAACAGTGTTCAGTAATGGTTGTATTTCATAGTGTGTCCAGGGCCTTAAAAGCCTGATGGGTGTGAAAGACAACTGCTTGTGAAATCTTAGAATACAGTGTGAGCCACTAAAGGCAATTAAAATTTCAATTACATGTTAATTTTGTTTTTACCCTAAAGATCTACCCCCATTTTCCTGCCTTGTTTTACATTCTTCATTGAAGGAGAATTGGATGGCGATGGGAATAATTTCAAAGGTCGTTAATTTTACTCCTTAACAGCCAAAAGAGTATCCATTTAGAACAGGGGTCGGCAACCTTTCAGAAGTGGTGTGCCGAGTCTTCATTTATTCACTCTGATTTAAGGTTTTGCGTGCCAGTAATACATTTTAATGTTTTTTAGAAGGTCTCTCTCTATAAGTCTATATATTATATAACTAAACTATTGTTGTATTGTAAAATAAACAAGGTTTTCAAAATGTTTAAGAAGCTTCATTTAAAATTAAATTAAAATGTTGATCTTACACCACCAGCCCGCTCAGCCCGCTGCTGGTCTGGGGTTCTGTTCACCTAGGCTGGCAGTGGGCTGAGTGGGGCCTGTGTCCGGGACCTTGGCTGGCAAGGGTCCGGCAGCCAGAACCCCAGACCGGCAGCGGGCTGTGCAGGGCTGGTGGCCGGCACCCCACAGCCCATTGCTGCTCAGGGGGTCCATCTGCCGGTTCCTGCCAGCCGGGATGTCAGCTGCCGGACCCGCTCAGCCAGTTGCCGGTCTGGGGTCCCGGCCCTGCCCACATACAGTGGGTACTTACCTTCTCCCTGGTTCTGGCCCATTCTCTTCCTCTCTCTGCACTGAGCTGAGGGTGGGAGTGCACTGAGCACAGGGCTGGGGGTGAAGGGTCTGGCCAGGAGCTAGAATGAGGGAGGGGGCTCAGGATTGGGGCTGGAGATTTGGGTGTGGGGCACTTACCTGAGCAGCTCCCATTTGGTGCGAGGGGTGCAGGTGGGAATGTTGGGGGGGGGGGTGCAGAAGCTCCCGTTTGGTGCTCAGGGTGGGGGTGGGGATGTGGGGGGTGCAAGAGTCAGGATGTGGGGGGTGCATAGGGTGTGGGGGCGCTGGGCATGTGGGGGGGTGCAAGAGTCAGGGCAGGGGGGGCTGGGTATGTGTGGGGGTGCCAGAGTCAAGGCTGGGGTCGTGGGGGGGGGTGAAGGAGTCAAGCAGAGGACTGGGTGTGTGTGAGGGGGGCACAGGGCTCAGGGCAGGGGCCTGGGGTGTGTCTGGGGCACAGGGCTCAGGACACGGGCCTGGGGGGCGTGCGGGGCTGCGGGGCTCAGGGCAGAGGGCTGGGAGTGTGTGAGGGGGGGTCAGGGCAGAGGGCTCCCCCACTCCTGCGGCCCCCAGCTGGCTCACCCACTCAGGACCCTGCGGCACAGCGCACGAGCGCAACTAGCGCCCCCTGGTGAGAGATTCCCCTCTGGCTGTGTCTGGAGGAGCCGCTCCGGGCGGCGCATGACCCCGCGGTATGCGAGCTCCTCGCCCAGGGCTCTCTGGCCACCACCGATTCCCGCTCACCCACACCTGCTGTGTGCTCAGCGCCGCCGGGCTGCGGGGCTCTCCGCTCCTCCCAGCAAGTACTGATCCATGGCCACGGCCGGGCGCCTCCTCCCGGGGATGCTCAGCAGCTGGCGCTGCTGCCACCACCAGCCTCTCCCGCCTCCACCGCCCCCACTTACTGCCGCCGGGAGTCGGGACCGGGTCCGGCAGCGAACCCGCTCCCCCGGCGCACCGCCAATCCACCATGGCCAGCTATACCAAGGCGGCCCAGGTGAGCGGGCCCCTCCACGCCTCCGGGCAGGGCTCCTCGCCGGGTGAGGGGACACGGGAGCCCACAGGCAGGCCACTGAGGCGGCTCCTCTCTGGGGCAGCGGGGGCTCTGCCCCTCACTGGCTGCATGTCCTCGGGACTTGGGCAGGCAGCAGTGTGCCATTAAAAATCAGCTCGCATGCCATCTTTGGCACGCGTGCCATAGGTGGCCGACCCCTGCTCTAGATCTTCTGCTAGGCTATTTCCCAGCTGACATAGCATTGTTCAGATTTATTGGCTAGCAGTTGGTATGCCATGTATATGGAACAATTCTTCTGTTTGGGTCATCTCCAGGGATTGAACCTCAGACCTTGGGATCTAAAAACATTAGCTTCTGTTGCTTGACCTGAAGGACCAGGTCCCTTAGCTCAGAAGCTGTAGAAGATTCAAATTTTGTACACAAAACGGGGACAAAGAACCACAGACTGCATAGCATAGGTTATATACTACCTCTGTATGGGAAACTCATCCCAAATTTCTGAGGTCCACAGCAGTTCAAATCCCTGTACTAGCCACCACTTTTAACCAGGAATCGGATTGGGAATAAAAGATGTTCATACTCTTCTAAGGTCCACCCACAAAATAAGCTCTGCCCATGTGAGTTGCCAAAATAAGATGCTGCTCACAGTAGATTGTGCAGATGTTCAGAATATGATTGTGTGTAATGTTTTGCTCCCCATCGGTGGGATTTAAATATGCACATGGACTCTGCTAGGCTTGTTGGACTCTTTCCTGATTGGGGAAAAAAATAAGTGGTGGTATCTTTTAAACTCCATCCACTTGTGTCACCAAATGAAAGGTCACTCATGGTAAATTGTCAAATCTTCCCCAACATTCTTACACAAAGAATGGAATACTCAACAATATCCACATTTAAATTAGCATCACTGGGTATCTGAG
The DNA here is from genome assembly GCF_002925995.2 of Terrapene triunguis. Lineage (NCBI taxonomy): Eukaryota > Metazoa > Chordata > Testudines > Emydidae > Terrapene > Terrapene triunguis. The sequence continues at coordinate 2,569,546 of NW_020664533.1, read as the reverse complement.
TTAACACATATATGAGATGAATGAGGCAAGTTAACACCTCTCAAGAGCTATTGTTCCTGGCTCTCTCAGGGCTTGTACACACTAGTGCTTACTTCAGTATAACTTAAGTCGCTCAGGGGGGAGCCGACGGGAGAGCTTTCTCCCATCAGCATAGAGCATCTGCACTAGCAGTACTACAGAGGCGCAGCTTCATTGGTACAGCTGCGCCGATGTAGTAATTCTAGTGTAGATTAGCCCTCAGACTCATCTCTGCCTTGGTTATACTTGTTTCGCTTTTTTGAGGTTTTCTTCACAACAGCGAGAGACTTTTTTTTAAATGAAAGCTGAGATTCTGGAGAACAGATAGTAGCTTCAGAGAGGTACCAGTATAGCATAGCTGTTCCAAGCCCTGCTTCTAACAATACCCTTTGGTTTGGTCATCTGTAAGCGGTGAATCTGGCAACCTCTGGATGTAAAAGCACGAACTCTGCATGTAATCTAGCCACGAGGGGGCGACAAAGAGCCACATTGTGTTACTTTGGGTTAACTGTAGCTTATCAATACCTTTGCCACCTTGCTAGCATTGTGGCTCTCTTGGATGAGTACCAGTAAAACTTCTTTATCTCGCCACACCTCAATGTTATGCATTCTGTCATACATGCACTGTACATGGACACAAACCCAGGCCATGGCTACACTTGCAGATGTAGAGCGCTTTGCGTTAAAGCAGCCTTCGGAGAGCGCACCAGGGAAAGCACTCCAGTCTGTCCACACTGACAGCTGCAAGCGCACTAGCATGGCCACATTCGCAGCACTTGAAGCATCATTTGGAGCGGTGCATTATGGGCAGCTATCCCACAGAGCATCTCTTCCCATTCTGGCGCTGTGGCTTGTGGGAAGAGGGCATGGGGTGCGGGGCATTCTGGATTCTGTCCCAACACCCCGTGATGCATCGCTTCGCATCCCAGCAATCCTTGTGTTTCCGTCCGCATTTGGCGCCATCTTTCAACGATTTCTGTGCAGAGTGTGCTTTGTCTTCTCTTTTGGTCTGCGGGAATGGAGCCCGAACTGCTGCGGAACATGCTGACGAGTCTTGCCAGCACGTCTCGTTTGGCAGTCAAGTGACTGCTTAAGATCCAGAGTGACAGTGAGGAGTCCGACGATGATATCGAGTCGAGTAATGCATACGACACGAAATTGCTTGTCTCATTCACGGACATGCTCTCCACCATGGAACACTGCTTTTGGGCTCGGGAAACGAGCACTGAGTGGTGGGATCACATCGTCCTGCAAGTCTGGGATGATGAGTAGTGGCTGCAGAACTTTTGGATGAGAAAAGCCACTTTCATGAGACTGTGTGCTGAGCTCGCCCTCACCCTGCGGCGCAAGGACACAAAATTGAGAGCTGCCCTGCCGGTGGAAAAGCGGGTGGCTATTGCAATCTGGAAGCTGGCAATTCCAGACAGCTACCGATCAGTCACTAACCAGTTTGGAGTGGGAAAGTCGACAGTTGGAATTGTGCTGATGCAAGTTTGCAGGGCCATTAATCACATCCTGCTCAGAAGAACCATGACTCCGGGTAACGTGCATGACGTTGTGGCTGGCTTTGCACACATGGGTTTCCCTAACTGCAGAGGGGTGATAGATGGGACGCATATTCCTATTTTGGCACCAGCCCACCTAGCCTCCGAGTATGTTAACCGAAAGGGGTATATCTCCATGGTTGTCCAGGCGCTTGTGGATCACCGTGGTCATTTCATTGACATTAACGCAGGCTGGCCCGGAAAGGTGCATGACGCACGCATCTTTCGGAACACTGGCCTGTTCAAGAACCTGCAAGCCGGGACTTTTTTCCCAGACCAGAGGATCACCGTAGGGGAAGTCGAAATGCCCATTGTGATCCTTGGAGACCCCGCTTGCCCTTTAATGCCGTGGCTCATGAAACCCTACACAGAGAGCCTGGACAGCAGCCAGGAATGGTTCAACTACAGGCTGAGCAGGTGCCGAATGACTGTGGAGTGTGCTTTTGGCCGTTTGAAGGGCTGCTGACAGCATCCCCATGGTTATATCCGCGTGCTGTACCCTCCTGTAAGGAGTTGGACTCACCCCTGCGGCGCCTCCTGCTGGTTGTCCTCAGGAATTAGCTCATTTTCCAGCCAGGAGCACCCTCTGCAGGCCGGTGATCCACCTTACCTCACTCTGGCCCCCGTGTTCCTCCCAGGACCCCGGTGCCCCTTCACTGGGTTTCTGCCCCCCTTGCCCCAAGACTGTCTTCTTGAGCTCCAGGCTCAAGCCTTTATAGGACCAGGTGGGCCCTGATTGGGGCGTGGCCCCTGCTGAGCCTGCTTCCCACTCAGCCTGGGCTGTTCTCCCAGCCCTCCAGCCCTCTCCTCGGACTGGTTTTAACCCTGGGCTGGAGCTGGTAGCCACCCCGCTACACCTCCATAATATTTGTGACGGGAAGGGTGAAAGCTTCACTCAGGCATGGGCCTCAGAGGTTCAACACCTGGAGGCTGAATTTGCACAGCCAGAGAGCAGGGCTATTAGAGAGGCCTAGTGTGGGGCCGCAAGGATTAGGGATGCCTTGAGGGAGCAATTTGAGGCTGAAAGCCACCAGTAATGTCTGGTGCTCTGCACGGGAGTTAAGTGCAGTGGCTGTGTTTGGTACACTGACTTGCAGTGCTTGTTGTTTCCTGGGCTAAGGTATATTTTGTTTTATGCACTAATGAAGTATGTTTTCAAAATAAAAAACTCCATTTATTGAAAAGAAAATTCATTTATTGGAAAAAAAAAAAAACAAAGTAACACAGAAATACCAAAAGGGCAAGGGGGTGGGGTGGGGACCGGTTCACTCATAGGCTTGAGTATGTCCTGATTTCATACTCTCGAGTCCTGTCTGGAGTGCTGTGCACTGAGTGCTGCACTTCAGACTGGCTATAAGGCATGTTGAGGGGGGTTGAGTGCAGTGGATAAGGATAGTAGTTTTCGTGGGTGGATGGGTGGTGAAGCTATGGGTGTAGAAGGCAGCTGGGGACGGTAAGAACCCAGATGTTGGGGAAAGGGGGTTGGAGGGGAAATGGGGGCACAAGGGGAAGAGTTTTGGGACAAGGGCTGTGGGGGGGCGGGCGAGCGCGGTAGTGCTCCGCCTGCATGGTGATGAGCGCCTGGATAGAGTCCGCTTGGCGCTCCATTATGCTAATCGGCCGTTCCGTGCTTTGCCGCCGGTGCATCGTGTTTTCCTGGCGGATCCTCCTTTTGCTCTCTCTCTACTTCTGTGCCTTTTGATTCTCGTTTACAGACTGCTGCATGACTTCATGCAGCATGTCTTCTTTGCTTTTACGCGGCCTCTTCCTGAGTCTTCTCAGTCTGTCAGCCGGTGATAAGACTGACGGCTGAGATCTCAAGGTTGCACCTATACAGGCAAAATGCAACACTTAAAAGAGGCAGCATTGTACACACCAGACAGAGCAATGATTCTCCCGCACTTAAAGAGGCAATCACAAAAAACATACTTTGCCTGTCCCAAAGCGAGCGCACATAACCCACGGGAGCCCCAGAAATGGTGAGTAAGCACAGGGTCCATGGGGACTGATTGTTTCATGGCTGTACTGTCCTCTGGGTTTCTGTGCCTTGGGGAGAGCCAACAGCTGCAGGGGGCACCTACACTGAACACTGTCCCACATTCTCCACAGGAGTTCATCCTGGAAGATATCTTGCTGCTGAGGGTGACCAGGGAAGCCAGGGAGGGTCTTCTCCTACAGTGCGGCTACCGCCCTGGCCCATACGCAGCTTGCCTGTGTGCAGCAATGGTCCCCCCTCATCGCCCAAAGAACCCGTACCTAAAAACTTCCTTCCCGAAAAGAAAGCCGCTTACCAGGAACCTCCTCTGTTGTTTGTCCTTCCCCAAGCACTGGACGCCGCGATTGGCTGCCTTCCTCCTGGCTTGAGAAGAGCTCCTGGCTCCATGCATCTAGGGATTCCGGGGCGTCTCCCCCCGCCTCAGCACCATCACTTGCGCTTTCCTCCTCCTCCTCCTCCCCCCACCCCCCACTGTGCTGGGCTCAGAAGTGTTCATTGCAGTGGAGGTGGGATCGCCCCAAGTATCGCGTCCAGCTCTTTGTAGAATTTGCAGGTCATGGGGGCAGCACCGGAGTGGCCGTATGCTTGCGGGCTTTGTGGTAGGCATTCCGCAGCTCCTTTCCTTTAGCCCAACACTGCACCGCATCCCGGTCATGACCCCTGTCCATCATGGCCCTTGATATGTGCCCGAAGGTATTGTCATTCCTACGGCTGGAGCGCAGCTGGGACTGCACAGCTTTCTCACCCCAAACACTGATGAGGTCCAGCACCGCACCGTTGCTCCATACTGGGGATCACCTGGCGCATGGAGGCATGGCCACCTGGAAAGATGCGCTGAGAGGACTCCACGCCTGGCTGAGCAAACAGGAAGGGGATTTTCAAAATTCCCAGGGAATTTAAAGGGCGGGTCTGACGCTTGGTCACCTGAGGACAGGGCAGCAGAGTTCAAAAGTGATGACCAGAGTGGCTAGAACCGGCATTGTGGGACACTTCCGGAGGCTAATCAGAGCCAATCAGAGCGCATTAGGTGTCCACACTGGCGCCGCGGCGCTCCAGCGAGAGCACAACAAACATTATTCCTCTTGGGGAGGTGGAGTACCAGGAGCGCTCCAGCTGCGGAGTCAGAGTGCTCTACGTGCCTTGCCAGTGTGGACGGGGAATGAGGTAGAGCGCTCTTGGCGGCTTTGTTGCGCTATAACGCGCAAGTGTAGCCAAGGCCCCAGTCAGCCATTCTGGTGGGTATATTACTAAACTGGAGTCAAACTCACAGGATGCAATGCTTGAACGTGACTGAGTGTTTGTCATAAGAGAAAGACATGGGCACTCATGGGAACAATGTTATATTAAAAAAAATCATCCCCCTAATTTAATGGTATTTATTGTGTTGTCTCCTAGCTACAGATAGCTGATTCCAGAAGTTAGAGATTCAGAGGATAACTCTAATTTCTTGTTTATATTTTAATGTGTCTCCTCCCAAAGAGAGAGAATTGAAAATGTCAGTACAAGGCATTACACAAAATCTTTCTGGTGGGTTAGTAGCCATCATGTTGCCACGAGTTCTCTCTTAAATAATGATATAAAAGAGGGTTTTGTCAGTTACTTGGAGAATGTACCTGCCTCATCAAGCCCTGATGAAGCTAATAAAATAAGAGGGTATACTGGAATTCCTCAAAAATCCCTCCAAATATTTGTTTTATTGCATTTCAGATGGATTTCTTTTAAATTTCCTTGCTTGACTGCCCAGAGCATTTCAGTCAGATGCCCCTATAGCCCCTCAATTAATGGTTCAAACAGGAAACTCAGTCAGACCTTCAAAGTCTTAAAAAAAAGAGAGAGAGAGAAGAAGACAAACAACTGTACAGTGTAAGTACCACCTTCTTATCTTCTTCATGTGAAACTCTTCCAGCAAAGCTAATTAGAAAAATTAAGACAGGGCAAAGAAGTACCAGAAAAGGGAGGGAGGAAGGGAAAAAGAAAAAAAAAACTATAGGCAGTCTGAGGAAAGTTCTGGCTCCTATAAGGGACAGTTACAATCAACCTCAAGAGAATCTCAGAAAAGGATGAACAGTGAAATTTGTGACTCTGTGATTCATTACTCACAGGAGAGATTTAACTTAGCTTGGGAGGGATGAACAACTCCAGCTTCTTAGTGTCTGTGACATAGCCACTTGGCCTAGTGGTGATTTGAAAACACTCCGAGATTATGGTCTTTCACGAGTGACAGAACTTGGGGTTTAAATGCAGGCCATTTTTGAAAACAGTTGAGGCCTATTTGGAAGGGGTTGATATAATTTCTTTCCTGATGCACCGATGGCAGGATTACAAACTGTCTGCAAAATATCACACAGCTCACTCAACAGCACCAAAAGCTTCTCCTGTCTTCAGAAAACTAAGGGCAATTGCTATAGCAGCTTGGAAGCATGGGCTTTAGTGACTGCAGTAGCATAATAACAAAATTAAAGGGTGAAACGTTCAGCCACTCCTTTCAATAATGTGATGACAATAATAAGTGTAAGTGCTCTTCCCTCCCGAAAGATTACCTTTCAAATGAAACAGGCTTTCTGACTGGTCAGTAGCTATGGTGCTACTCTGGCAAAACACCACTTCTATGTCTAATTTCAAAAGCCAAATTGAAAGTTGTATTTATGTTTTATTTAAAGATAAAGCGAAGGGCTTGTTAATAAACACAGTTGCTCAAGCCCTCATACTATGAGGAGGTGAGAGCTGCCCTCAACTCCAAAAGATTTCAATGGGAATTAAAGGTGGTGAGTGTCTTGCAGGATCAGGCTCAAACAGAACCTCTAGGCTGACTTCAAGAGCTGAATCCTGTTCCACTGGCATCAATGGAGCTGGCTCTGATGCTGATTTATATCAGCTGAAGATCTGACCTAAAAACTTCAAATAAATGATTCTTAAAACAAAATATAGAAAAATAATTTCTTCTTTTATATACCTGCCAAGACCTGATTGCAAAGCTCTGCATTTCCCCTGCAAGGGTTATTGGCGTTGCAAACATCTAAAGTAGTGTGTGTGAGCTTGGGAAGGTCATTAATAGTTCTGTACCTCAGGTTCCCCACCTGTGAAAAGGTTATAACAAAGCTTAGCAAGCTTGCAGAGGTGTTGTGAGGCTTAATATTTGTGAAGTGCTTTAAAATCCTGGGATAAAAGATTCTATAAAGTATAATTGTAACATATTCTAATGAAAATATGTGGCGATATTGTTTGTGCTGTTAGATTAATAAGTGCTTCCTTTCTCTCTTACTTGTTTTTCTAAAAAGCAAGGTAGAGTTCCCTAATCTGTGGAGTTCTCTTACTACAAACTTCCTTTCAGCCTTAAAATGTTTCCATTTTAGGTCATATTTTTTGTAATCTTTCTTTTAGCCTGTTTTCTATCCAAATGTGCTGGTCTTCTCCAATTCCATAAAATCCACACCTTGCGTATTAATTTCCACTGTGAAACTTGTCAAACCACTTTCAGAAACTCCCAGCACTCAATGTGACGTACACTGCATCCCCCTTGTCTAGCACAGCAGTAATATCTGTGAAGAATGCCACAAAGCCAGTGAGGCATGATGACCTTCCCTTCCTGAAACCATGTTGGCTATTTTCAGACAATCTGTGCTTTTCCAAATGTTCTCCCATTTGACTCTTAAAATAATTTCAAAGGCTTTTGCTCACAATTCATGTCAAACTGACTAGTGTGTAGCTTCCTAGTGTGTCCCGACAGAGCCTCTTTTAAAGTACTGTCATTATGTATTAGTCATCCCTTTTCCTTGGAGACCTCTTCTGCACTCAATAAACTTGTGAAAACATCCACCAAAGCTTCTTTATTTCTTACAGCCATTCCGTTTAGTGCTCTTTAAGGTTTGTCGGATAGAAGACCTAGTGCTTGGTCCTTTGTAAGCCTTGGGGCAAATTTCTGACCTCAGTTACGATCATATCAATACCACGCAACTCCACTGCAGCCAGAGAAATTATATGAGAGTAATTGAGACCAGATTCTGGCCATCTCATATTTCAAGCAAAGTTTCTGATGTCGTGTGTAGCAGCAACCACTGGAGTACCCCTGCCATGTGGTACAAACCTTTTGTAATCCCCAACCCATATTATGTGACTGGGGCCAAGAAAGAGGTCGATTTCTTATCAGAACTCTAACGTTACACCTGTATTACTTTACCTACCTAGGTTATTAATTTGCCATCTTCTGTCTTTATTAATTATATCCCAGACAACCTTAATTCTGCCTTGTTGTGGCACTATGATGTAGGTGAGGTAAGGGGGAAAAAATCGAATGTGTTTTAGCATGGTATCATTACAGGGCAGAGTTACAGTTTCTGCTGAGGGAGAAACTCCTATAAAAGAATATTTACACCTTCTTCATTGCTAAAGATGAATAAAATATAGCCGGATGGTGCTTCATCTAGTTCCTTAAAAGGAACGCTAATATATTTCCTACAGCCTACTAAAATAATACAGTCTTAGACCTGAGTTCTGAAACTCACTGCATAGCAATACACCTTCAGTGAAGTCATTGGGTCTCCATGGGATCTGTGCCTTAGCTGCGAAATTCTGTGCTAGACCACAATGTTTCAGCATGTATTATTTTGGAAGGGGAAGTTTGATTTTCTCTGTTACTTTTTTATATTTGTGTTCACTTTTTTCTAATGATATACCCAGTCATCCAATTTGCCATCTCCTACGTGCTTTCTTTATATTTTGAATACCTTTCCATTCTTCTTTATAGGAGTTGTTTGCCTTTTATGGCCTTTATTGTCCTTCTTGAAATGCAAATATTATTTTTTTCAGTAACACAGTCACTGATTTCCAGTGACTTCAGTGGCTAATTGACTAAATACTTTTCTCATTTACACATGCATGAAACCAGAATAACTCTACCAAAGTCCATGGAATTACTCCAGTTTAATAGTAGTATAACAGCAGAATTTGGTCTAATTTCTCCTTTTGACACACATGTCCAGAACTCCTTAGTGCTATTGTTATGCACAAGTCTTTCATTTGCTGCATTCACTGAGCTGCACAGGGGAATTTTAATATTAGTTGGAAATCCCAATTTACATAGGATTCCATAAGATGATTCTATTTTATATTCACATATATCCAACTGAGTCTGCTTGCTGTTCTTTCTCAAAATCTTGCCAATCTCCAGAAGGATCAACTATTAGCCATTTCTTTTTGAGGGTGAAAGTTTGAAGACCTAAATTACTTTTAATTCCTGTTTACAGTTCAACCATCATAGGTCGTGTACTCCTTGCGCTGAATTTGGTCAAGTTTAAAGTTGCCCAATCTGGAAGAATAAAATAAAAGTAATTCTGAGTCTAAGGCTATGTCTACACTATGAAATTAGGTCGATTTTATAGAAGTAGATTTTTAGAAATCGATTTTATACAGTCGATTGCGTGTGTCCACACTAAACGCATTAAGTCGGTGCACTGTGGGTAGCTATCCAGCAGTCTCCGCTGCCTGTTGGAATTCTGGGTTAAGCTCCCAATGTCTGATGGGGCAAAAACATTGTTGTGGGTGGTTTTGGGTACATGTCGTCAATCACCCCTCCTTCCGTGAAAGCAACGGCAGACAATCGTTTTGCGCCTTTTTTCCTGGGTTACCCATGCAGACGCCATACCATGGCAAGCATGGAGTCTGCTCAGCTCACCGTCACCACTGCGGTTATGAAATTTGTAAACACCTCGCACATTATCCTGGAGTATATGCAGAACCGGGCTAAGAGACGCCAGCACGAGGAGGATTTTGATGGGGACACAGATGTTCCTGAATGCACGGGCTGTGGCAGTTGGGACATGATGGTGGTACTGGGGCTGGTTGGAATGCCAATTCTGGGCCAGGCAAACAAGCACAGACTGGTGGGACCGCATAGTGTTGCAGGTATTGGATGATTCACAGTGGCTGCGAAACTTTCGCATGCATAAGGCCACTTTCCTGGAACTCTGTGAGTTGCTTTCCCCCACCCTGAAATGCAGGAATACCAAGATGAGAGCTGCCCTGACAGTTGAGAAGTGAGTGGTGATAGCCCTGTGGAAGCTTGCAATGCTTGACTGCTACCGGTCAGTCGGGAATCAATTTGGAGTGGGCAAGTCTACTGTGGGGGTTGCTGTGATCCAAGTAGCCAATGCAATCGTTGACGTTCTGTTTCAAGGGTAGTGACTCTGGGAAATGTGCAGGTCATACTGGATGGCTTTGCTGCAATGGGGTTCCCTAACTGTGGTGGGGTGATACACGGAACACATATCCCCATCTTGGCACCGGTCCACCTTACCAACCAGTACATGAACCGCAAGGAGTACTTCTCAATGGTGCTGCAAGCACTGGTGGATCACAAGGGACGTTTCACAGACATCAATGTGGGATGGCCGGGAAAGGTGCATGACGCTCACATATTTAGGAACTCTGGGCTGTTCGAGCAGCTGCAAGAAGGGACTTACTTCCCAGACCAGAAAATTACCATTGGGGATGTTGAAATGTCCATAGTTATCCTTGGGGACGCAGCCTACCCCTTGCTCCCATGGCCCATGAAGCCTTACACAGGCAGCCTGGACAGTAGTAAGGAGCAGTTCAACTATAGTCTGAGCAAGTGCAGAATGGTGGTAGAATGTGCCTTTGGACGTTTAAAAGCTTGCTGGCGCTGCTTGCTGAGTAGGTTAGACCTCAGCGCAAACAACATTCCCATTGTTATTGCTGCTTGCTGTGTGCTCCATATCTGTGAGAGTAAGGGGGAGACGTTTATGGCGGGGTGGGAGGTTGAGGCAAATCGCCTGGTGTCCGATTTTGAGCAGCCAGACACCAGGGTGATTAGAAGAGCACAGCAAGGCGCGCTGCGGATCAGAGAGGCTTTGAAAACCAGTTTCATGAATGGCCAGGCTTCGCTGTGACAGTTGTGTGTGTTTCTCCTTGATGCAAACCCGCCCTCTTTGTTGATTTTAATTCCCTATAAGCCAACTACTCTCCCCCCTTCGAAATAAAGTAACTATTGTTTTGAAATGATGCATTCTTTCTTTATTAATTTAAAAAAAAATGAGATAACGGACAAGGTAGCATAGCCCGGGTGGGGTGGGGGAGGAGGGAAGGACAAGGCCACATTGTTTATTGTAGCCACACTAAAAATCAAACTGTTTGAATGATAGCCTTCTGTTGCTTGGGCCATCCTCCGGAGTGGAGTGGCTGGGTGCCCGGAGCCTGCCTCCCTGCATTCTTGGGCATCTGGGTGAGGCGGATATGGAACTTGGGGAGGAGGGCATGCGGTTATACAGTGGATGCAGCGGGGGTCTGTGCTCTTGTTGGCTTTCCTGCAGCTCCAACAGACGCTTCATCATGTCCATTTGCTCCCCCATTAGCCTCAGCATCGCATTCTGCCTTCGCTCTTCATGCTCACTTAATTCTTTCCTGGCCTCTGCCACTGAATGCCTCCATGCATTAAGCTGTGCCCTATCAATGCGGGAGGACTGCATGAGCTTGGAAAACATGTCATCGCGAGTGTGGTTTTTTTGCCTTCTAATCTGTGATAACCTCAGGGAAGGAGATGATAGGGGAAGCATAGAAACATTTGCACCTGGGGGAGATAAAAAGGGAGAGTAAAATTTAAGATGATACATTTCTGAGAACAAAAGGGAGACTCTTTCACAGTGAATTAAGCAATTCACAGCAGACAGCACATGTGCTTTAGGTACAAGGTCGTATTTTGCTTTTTATATTGCGCGCCTGCCAGTATGGTGACACATCACACACGGCTGGGCAACAGAATTCGCTTTCCAGGCAGCCATGGTAAGCCTTTTGGTATGTGCGGTTGGCTTCTTACGCCTTCATAACATGTGTGAATGTTTTCAAACTGCAGTGCCCTCCTTTCCCAGAGCAAGCAATGGGTTGGGTTTCACATTTAAAAGGAGGGGGCTGCGGTTTTCGGGTGAATGTTCAGCACATACCTACCCCCAACCCACAGCGTGGCTATTCTCTGGGATGATCCCTTCTCCCCTCCCCCGCTGCGTGGCTATTCTCTGGGATGATCCCTTCACTCCTCACCCCCGCCGCGTGGCTATTTTCTGGGATGGTCCCTTCTAGCCAAGCGCAAACAGCCCAGCATGAATGGGGTCTTTTTACTGTTCTCTTATAAAAATTCCCCTATTTCAACCAGGTGACCATGAATGATATCACTCTACTGAAGCTAACACAGAAAGATACAGACCGAATGTTGCTTGAATGCGACCAAAACCCAGGACCATTCGTTGCCATGCTTTGTGCTGCAATGATTCCAGAATACTTGCTACTGGCTTGGCATGGTAAAGTGTCCTACCGTGGAGGACGAAATAAAGTAACCATCCCCAGAAACCTTCTGCAAAGGCTTTCAGAGTACCTCCAGGAGAGCTTCATGGAGATGTCCCTGGAGGATTCCCGCTCCATCCCCAGACATGTGAACAGACCTTTCCAGTAGCTGAACTGGCCGCAAATGCATCCCAATTCTTCAGGGAAAATCAAACATTAATACTATTGCTTTAAACCCTGTACTGTAGTTACAAATGTGCACTCACCAGAGGTGCCTTCTCCGGCTTCAGGGTCAGGGATCCCACCTTGGGAGGGTATTGGCTACAGGGTGCTGAAAAGGTCCTGGCTGCCGGGGAGAACAGATTCACCGCTTGCCTGCTGCGCATTCTCCTCCTCCTCCTCATCCGCAAAATCCTCCTCCCTGTTGCATGAGACTCCCCCCTTGCAGGTGTCCACGGACGGTGGTGGGATAGTGGTAGGGTCCCCACCTAGAATGCCATGCAGCTAATCATAGAAGCGGCATGTATGGGGCTCTGACCTGGAGCGACCGTTTGCCTCCTTTGTCTTTTGGTAGGCTTGCCTGAGCTCCTTAAGTTTCACACTGCACTGCTGTGTGTCCCTGTTGTAGCCTCTGTCCAACATGCCCTGTAAGATTTGGCAAATATATTTGCATTTCTTCTTTTTGATCAGAGTTCGGCCTGCACAGATGCTTCTCCCCATACAGCAATCAGATCCAGTATTTCCCTTTTGGTCCATGCTGGAGCTCGTTTGCGATTCTGGGGGGACTGCATGATCACCTGTGCTGCTAAGTGCTGCTGAGTTCGCCACGCTGATCAAACAGGAAATAAAATTCAAAAGTTCCCGGGGCTTTTCCTGTGTACATGGCTAGTGCATCGGAGTTCAAAGTGCTGTCCAGAGCGGTCACAATGGAGCACGATGGGATAGCTCCCGGAGGCTAATACCATCGACTTGCGTCTGCACTACCCCAAATTCAACCCAGCAAAGTAGATTTTAGTGCTACTCCCCTCGCCAGGGAGGAGTACAGAAGATTTTAAGAGCCCTTTAGGTCGATGGAACGGGGTTGGTTGTGTGGATGCAGGGCCAGCTCTGGCTTTTTTGCCGCCTCAGGCAAAAAAGCCTCCCGCCGCCCCCTGGCGGGGAGTGCGGCAGGGGAGGGCGCTGAGCCCAGCCACGGCCCCATTTCTCCCCGGCCAGCTGGAGCACTGCGGGGAGGGCGGCCCCGCTCTTCCCGGCCGGCCGGAGCGCCGGGGGGAGGGCGGCAAGCCCGGCCGGGGCCCCGCTCTCCCCGACCGGCCGGAGCGCCAGGAGGAGGGCGGCCCCGCTCTTCCCGGCTGG
>NW_020664533.1:2531939-2556333 GCF_002925995.2 Terrapene triunguis | reverse complement strand
GCTCCACTCTCCCCGGCAGCCGGAGCACTGGGGGGCGGACGGCGAGCTCGGCCGGGGCCCCGCTCTCCCCGACCGGCCGGAGCGCCGGGGGGAGGGCGGCGAGCCCGGCCGGGGCCCCGCTCTCCCCGGGTGAGCGCCGCCCCTCTCCAGGTGCCGCCCCAATCACATGCTTGGAAGGCTAGTGCCTGGAGCTGGCCCTGTGTGGATGCGGTCATTTTTAAATCGACCTAACATGGCTAAATTCGACCTAACCTCATAGTGTAGACCAGGCTCTGAGTCTAAAGTCCAGCAAACATCCACTCCATATGCACAGTTCTCTACTGTATTTCACCTTGTTTGGTCATTTACAAGGTCAGTTGTGCAAAGTGAGTACAAAGTGTAGTTGTAAAATACCACCAAGTAGTGCAAAGCAGTGGAGAATGCTGATTTGGTAGCATTTTACATTCACTTTGCACTGGTATAAATGACTATACAAGGTGCAGGGTAGTGGAAAATCAGGCCCAGAATTCTCAACCAGTCTTTTCAACAAACAGAGTGAAGATAACTCTCACAAACTACCACCCTAAAGTTTACATAAGATCTAAGGCATGCTGGAATGGAACACTTTGGGGAATTTTAGATAGTTCCAGATTGACTCCTGGATATATCCAATAAACCTGCTTAGTCTTTATCCTAAAACACTGATTTATTGTGTTCAAGGCTCCTGCATGTAGTGATTTGTTTTTTCATCTATTAAGCCAACTTGTGCATTGATTCAGTATTTTCTTCAAAATCCCCAATATACATATTTAGATTAGATTTTTTTCTTCCTCCTTCCAGGAACTGAATTGAGCCAAATAATACCAGGGAAGGGGCCTTCATGTGCCTTCCTATTAATGCACTGCATACTATCCACAGCCACTTCTTCAGTGAGAGTGAGATCTGCTTTGGGATTGTATCCGTATGTGGTGTTCCAGCGTCCAAATCCTCTTTTAAGAGGCTCCCTGAATTTGGGATGGCCACATTTTCTTTTACTAACCGTTCCAAATTTACCATCTGGTTGTTCTCAGAACTGGAGAATGAAGATTACTGCCAGTATTAATGCAAATCATGGTTGTTTTCTTAAAACTAAACTCTAGTATATCCCAATTTTTTTCCGAATCGAATGGGTATGGATAATAATGTAAACACACATGCAAACACATATAAAATCTCAGCCACATCCCCAAGTCCTTACTTAGTTTTCACTGACTCCTCTGGTAAAACTCCAGTTGAGTTCAGTGCAAATTCTGGTGGCATAAAGGCTGAGTAAAATTTGAGTAAGAGCTTTGATGGAGATTTTAAAAGGCACAAATGGCCGTATGGCGTCTAATGCTCTTTAGTGTCTAATGTTCAACAGGAGTTCTGTGCTGATCTGCCATTTGTGCCTTTGAAAATCCTTCCAGGATTTAGCCCCCTCTTTTCACATCATAACTGTTGAGTAACTTTTTAATTGCTAATACCTATGGGTGAAATCCTGAAAGTCTTACTCTGGGACCCTCCTGTACTTGTTTAAATCAATGGGAGTTTTACCATTGATTTCCACAGGGGCAGGCTGTATCATTACTTGGACAAAACTCTACTGAATTGAAATCAATGGGAATTTTGCCCATTTAAGGACTAAGGGCCTGATATGTTAAGATTCTCGCATAGTGAAAAGTGAAATCAACAGAAGTGGAGGGTGTTCAGCATGTTGCACAATAAGATCCTAAACAGAGACTTCAGGATTTGGCTCTTTGCTAATAAAATATTAATAACATGTGTTGCTTCTTTATACACAAAAGGCAAACAGCTGCTTTCAGTCTGAATTAATTATTTTAAATATAGGCTAAGCCTATACTACAAAGTTTTGAGGCATAGCTATGTTAGCTAAGAGTGTGAAAAAAATCACACCTCAGCCAACAGAGACAGCTATGCTAGCAAAAAAAACCCAATGTGGACAAAACTATGCTGACAGAAGAGGGCTTCTGTTGGCATAGCTAATGTGATTCAGGTGGTAGTTTAGATATACAGGCAGAAACACTCCTTCTGTTGGCTTACACTGCATCTGCACTAGGGGGCTCTGCTTGTATAGCTATACCAGCAAAGCATTTGTTTAGTGTAGATGAGCCCTAGCAGAACAAAGAAAGAAAGAACTAATGTAAAGACTGTCATGAAGTGTGTGTCTCTTCTATAACAGCCTGCACAAGACTGAACACAAAATGGCTGCTAGTCTCTAAAACAATCTTTAGAGATTTAATGTGCAGTGCGCATCCACAGTCACAAGATACATAGCTAAATGCATCACAATAGGGCCTTAATGATATCTCAGTTCTTAGTGATTTTTGATCAGTCAGCTGCAAATTGTTATGTTTAATTAGTGAATCAATTCAATTAAGCACCAAAAAGTTTGGATACTAATCTGATATGTGAAATTGGTGTGAAAATCTGGAGAACAGGATCTTTCGCCAAATTTCTAGTATCCTTCTTTCCAGCACACATCGGGGGCTGCCATCAGTGACACTCTGTGAAGTAGCTAGTTAGTGATGCTGGAGAAGGGAGGAGTTGCCACCCTTCTTCCCTGAGATTGTCACCCTGCACATTTCTGATCTACTTCTACCTAACAGGCAAATGAGATCATTTTTCAGAGATGAGTTTTTGTCAATTAGTAGCATAGAGATTTTTTTTAAAAATTAATAACAAAACAATCTTGCAGAGGAGATTATGATAACTGTGTCAGAGGAGCAGTTAAGGATCTGTTGGAGATCTTTGTAATTTCTTTTCTCCAGGATTTCCACGGTGATAGAATCTAACACTTTTTTTTACTGTACACTTCCATTCTGCTAAGATATCCAATTTATCAATCTCTTGATATAATATTCATGATACTCAACCAGTCCAGAAACAGCTCTGAAAATTTAATTTAACTTAACCATTTCTATTTCAGTATTTCTAAAGTAAAGTTGCTGATACAGTAATTGATTTCCTCTCTTTATCTCTTTTTATTTCAGAAAACTGTATTGGTACATCACTGTCTTCAATGTTTTTCTCTCTATCTTTTTTAGAACTTTGGGCCAGATTCGGATCTAATTTAAACTGGTGTAAACCCAGTACTGCCGTTTGATGTCAGTATCATGGTCCCAGTTTGCATTTTGTGTAATTCACAACAGAATCTGACTCTTTTTGTGGAGGAATATTTTTTGTGGTGGGCCGGAGCCTCAGCTGGTATAAACTGGCGTAGCTCCAAATCTGGCCTAGTGTTTCAGATTTGTCCACTCTGTTGTAAGGTCTCCTACCTTCTTTTGGTGATCGAAGTCCATTACCAGAAAAACTGCTCATCGGCTGCAGTCTCAGTTTATTCCTTTATGTAATCTACAGAAGACTACTGGAACTCAGTCCCAATAGGACTACTGGAATTTTCCATCATGGAGTTCCAATTAGTTCAGAATACAACTGCCAGATTGCCCCACCACCCACCTAAAAAAAACAAGGAAGAGAGAGAGCCAGAGGTTCAACAGCACCAGGCTAATCTGTCAACACAATCTCATTATAGTCCTATACTGTGAGTCTCTCGTACTGCTAAAACAAGCCTATTCTTGCCCCACACGGCCTACCAGAACGTTCTCCCTTCTATTACACCCCTTAAAGATTGCCTTGCTTTGCTTCACATTTCAGGCTAGATTATTACAGCCTTATGCAGCTACTCATGGGAGTAAAGTCCCCCATACTCCCCTACCTGGCTCTGCTTAAATTGTGACTCCAGCCAGGAGGGAAGAGGGGAGCCAGTCAATCTGAGTTTAAAGGCAAATATGGTATAGAAACTGCATTCTGGCTTTGTTTGGGTAACTCTTAATGCAGGATAATGCCCAAGGTTTCATGCTGTTGCTGGATCTATCAGCTATCTTTAAAACTATAGACAACAAGATGTTGACTCAATTGTGGATAATAAAAGGAATGCATTCAGATGCTCTTCAGTGGGGGATTATCTCTGACACCAAGTATATGCTACTGTGTTGCAATGCTCCATCTTGTCACCTGTTTTAGTTTTCAGTATGTACCTGAGGTGATTGGGAAAGCTAGGGCCTGATCCAAAACCTCTTGAAATCATTAAAAAGACTTCCACTGATTTCAGTCAGCTTTGGAACCCCGTGCTAGGCAGCCATTCTGCAGAAAAGGACCTATGGGTTACAGTGGACGAGAAGCCGGATATGAGTCAGCAGTGCGCCCTTGTTGCCAAGAAGGCCAATGGCATAGTGGGCTGTATTAGTAGGAGCATTGCCAGCAGATCGAGGGAAGTGATTATTCCCCTCTATTCGGCACTGGTGAGGCCACATCTGGAGTATTTCGTCCAGTTTTGGTCCCCCCACTACAGAAAGGATGTGGACAAATTGGAGACAGTCCAGTGGAGGGCAATGAAAATGATTAGGGAGCTGGGGCACATGATTTATGAGGAGAGGCTGAGGGAATTGGGCTTATTTAGTCTGCAGAAGAGAAGAGTGAGGGGGCATTTGATAGCAGCCTTCAACTACCTGAAGGGGGGTTCCAAAGAGGATGGAGGTAGGTTGTTTTCAGTGTCAGCAGATGACAGAACAAGGAGCAATGGTCTCAAATTGCAATGGGGGAGGTCTAGGTTGGATATTAGGAAACACTATTTCACTAGGAGGGTGGTGAAGCACTGGAATGGGTTACCTAGGGAGGTGGTGGAATCTCCATCCTTAGAGGTTTTTAAGGCCTAGCTTGACAAAGGCCTGGCTGGGATGATTTAGTTGAGGTTGGTCCAGCTTTGAGCAAGGGGTTGGACTAGATGACCTCCTGGGGTCTCTTCCAACCCTAATGTTCTATGATTCTATGATTCCTGGCAGAATGACCAGGTGAAACTGCAAGAAAAAATCTCATGTAGTCCTCCTCTGCCATAGCTTCCTCCTGTGGGTTTTGCCATGAGAGGGGGTTGACTGGCTCAGTGTGGTTAAAAATATAACTGCTCTCAGCATAAATGTGGAGAGATTCTAGCAGCACAGGGAAGATATAGGGATTTGGCCCTATATTTGCAAGTTGATTTTTACCATTGATTGCCAGCAGATTTTCACCCATTACCAAGTGCAGTTGAACCTGGGGGTACCATAGGAGAAACTGATACATCTCTTCATAAAGGATCAATGAGTGGTGTTCTTATTTAAGCTTCAGAAGAATCAGGTCTAGTAACTGAACACATTTTTAAATGTCAGTAAAGCACAAGAGGAAATAGGTTAGCAATTTAAAAAAACAGTTAATTTGTCTCATTCCAATCATGGTCCAACCAACCACCTGATGATGAGGGTAAGCAATGGATGAAAACAACTCTTGCATATTACATTCAGTGTGAACAGCTAACTGCATATTTTATTGACAGTGATGCTAAAGAAAATATACAGTATTCCCTCTAATTCATTTAGGGTAGGGATATATATATATATATATTAATGGGTTTCACATCTAAGAAATGTATGGACTGAGGGTTGCATTAAAGGATTTGTGTTTATGAAAGAGGCAGTGTTTTCTGAACTGTGCATTACATAACAGTTGCAGCTAATCTGGTACATTACTAGGCATGGCTACAGCCACAAATAAAATTATTTTGTGTCTGACCCTTTTGAGAAGGTAGATTATTTTGGGGTGGGGTGGCAGTGCAATACATTGTATAACAAAATCTGATTTTGCAAGACTCAAAAAGGTATTATTTTTGGTTCTAGGACTGCTGGGGGTGTTTTGGGTTCAAAGTAAAAAATGGAGCTGGAATTTTCAAAACAAAGCTCCATATCCCGCTATGCAAACAGAAAAAGAGCCTAATGGATGGATGTTTAGTTATTACACTTTAGTTAAACTACCCAGTCATTTTTAAATTCAGTCTCACTGCGCACACATTCAAGAGCCTTCTTTACTGTGCATGTGCTTGTTTTAAGTAAAGCACTACATCATCTTAAAATGTATGCCCTTAGTTCTTAGGCCTTTATAGAAAGGAAATAAAGCAAAGCTAAGAGTCTCTTGACCAAGGTCAGTAGAACTGGGAGTTTTCTTTGCCTGTTCTGTTGTACCAGAAAGAAACCTGTATCTAAAGCAACTTGTCTCTCTACCCAACTGTTAAAACAGGCTCATTTGTCAGCGTGCTGACTCTACAAGCTGCAATACTATACCTAAGACTTGACCAATCAGAGCCACATGTGGAGTATGAGATAGGAGATGAATGCTATGGTAGAGTGCAAAAGGATGTTCCCCTAGCAATACAGAAACTGAGGCTTGAGTCTGAGATCACTTTTACTAGGGTAAAATCAAAAGTAAATATGTCAAACTCACTGGAGTGGCCACCACTGTTGGTCCTGTGATTTCAAGGGCTGGAGGTAAGACTTCTGTAGTTGAAGGGTCTTTGGGACTATGTCAGTGAGGGTTATTTAAGGGAATGCTTGAACAGTGATTTGGAGGCAGATTCTCTTCACTAATACACTCCCTTTTGCTGTTCAAATGGACTGGATACCTCTCATAAGTTCCCTGTTCGGAATACTCCTGGATTTGAGGAGTCCCCAGTGGGCCTAGAACTGGCTCTTAGGCTCCCTCCTCACATCCAGCAATACAAAGAGTGTATTATGGGAGTGTCCAGAGGGTTCAGCTATCCCCAGCTGCCATATGGTGCCTAGACCATCATGCCCAGATGGTACAAATTAGAGCAGTACCCAGGCTTCATTAAGCTGCCCTGAAAATGGTCCGAGAATCAGGGAGCGACAGTACTCCCCTCTCTATCACTGGCCACTCTGCTACACCCTTCATGTGTAAGGATGGGTGAATAAATTTGGATGTAATAAAAAATCCCTAAATTACAACAGAATCCAAACAAACATTGTGAGGCTCAAAAAGTTTTGATTAACTTTTTTTTTCTTGTTCTGTTTCATTTTTACATGCCTAGGCACTTTTGGAAGCAGAAGTACCAAATTATCACAAGGAAAGTTGTTCACATGGTGGTTTTGGTCGAGACAAAAGCCCAAAGCACAGGCAATTTAACGAGAAAGCTTGTTCTCACAAGATTTCCAATACAAGAGTCAGATTTTGCAGTTCTTAATAGGACTACTCAGATAAGGATCTCATGCTGAATCATGGTCTGATTTTGCAGACGCAAGGAATCAAATAAGTGCTATAATTGATGGTGTAAGTTACACATCAGTAAATTGGCAAGATTGTGAGTGCAAATGAACCACATTCTACTCTCTTATGCTGATGTAAATACAGGGCAACTCTATTGACTTCAGAGTTTAACTCAGTGGGCATAACTTACAACTTGCAATGGTGGGGTGATAGTAGGAAAAGCAACCTAGAGGAGGTTGAAGGAAGGTGTAAGATAAAGAAGCATGGAGAGGTTTGAGGTCTAAATGCACCCCTCCAATTTGAGACCAGGGTATGGGACCGCAACATAGTTCCCACTCCATGAAGTTTTTCAGTATAGGGAAGAATGTTGGCTACAAAATGTCTGCTCTACTTGTGCAGGATGTTAAGGCTCCTGGATCTACATAATCATGGATCTCATGCCCTTCCCCCAGTGTGCCCCAAATGCCACCCTATCCCTATCTCCATTTGCAGCCTTGCTTTAGACCCTCCACACTGTGGTTGTAGGTATAGTAGCCAGGATACTGAAAGATGTCCTTCTGATTTCTGTGTACTGCATCTTTAAATAGAGGAGGTTCCTTACTTGCTGCAGAGACAGCTGTGAAATAGCCACATTCTGAGTTAATTTCAGATGCAGAACATCACAGTGACTCAACACCCACTTGCACTGTCTCTCAAAATGCAGGCTTTATATTTGTGCTTTCTTTCTTTTTCTTGTTCTAAACTAAAAAAATTCTAGACTGAAAAACATATGCTTTGGTCTTTGCATGTGAGTCTACATAGCCCAAGGGCGAATTTCACTCTTATTGGTCAAGACTTCCGTTTCCAGAAGTGCTGCTTTGTCATCTTATTTGTTCTGCTTCCCCTGGCTGAGGCTGCTCTGAGGAAAAGCCTTTTTATGGGCTACATTACTTATGCAGCAGGCATGAAACTGCAAACACCTGGCAGAGTTTCCCTGGTGTGAGCTGCAGTTCACCTCCGAATACTCTCCAAACATCTGAAACTCATTCTGGAGCTCTCGAAGGCCCTTTCCATCACTGATTGAATTTTTCTGTGCATTTCATTATATAGCAGCTGTGATTGATACTGGTGATCAGACAATGGGGGTCATTAATGTTTCAGATTGTGGTCACTGTCATCCAGAAAATTAATAAATGAAGATAAATATAACATGCACCCATGTCCCACTCAGATTACTCCTGCTCTTGGCAGGAATCTTCTGGGTGGGGGGTAGTGCTGGTTGTTTTCAGGGCCAGGAACGGCCAGAATACTGGCTCACTAATGTTTGCTAGTGAACGAAAAGAAGTGAATTAGCTTAATATGCTTCTAAATCAATATCAGACTCCGGAATAGCCAACCAAGAGCTGACTGGACTGCAGAACATTTCCTCTTGTGACTCTGTGACTATCTGTCTATTTATTTAAATGCTTTCTGTGCAGTACAGGGAGAACTACTGATTTCTCACCCAAGGTATCTGCAGTAACTGGTGGTATCTCCCTATACTTACAAACTGTGGCACCAAAATTGCAGCAGTGTGGAAAATGCTGAGGTTTTCTAGGTCCCCAGTGTATGTCTTTTTCATTGTCTGATAAAAACACAAGGAGAATTCTGGCCAAATTCATACCTGGTGTAAGCAACAACTCCATTGACTTCAGCAGAGTTGTGTCTGTTTACACCAGATCTGATCGAGTGAGTATAGTCAGGCATTTGTACAACAGCAATGCTAGAGAAACCGGTCTTCATGTTTTGATCAACATGGGAGTTTCTTGGTAACTTGGAGATGAACGGTATGTGCTGGAGCATAGCCACTAGGAATTGAATAAGGCACCTTGGCACAGATGTCTGATTCGAGTGGCATCCTGTGGAAGTAATACCCTTTGAAGGCATTCCAGGTCTGCTACCGAGAAGGCATGTAGTATTTTCTATAAAGAGGAAGTGAATGATTTGAACCTTTTCTTACTTAGCACCCCCAATAATCTTCAGTGAGTGTTACGCCTTTGATAATGATAACTACATTGACCAATAAAAACACAGTGTTTTCTAATGCTATTTTATCATTTTAAACTGTTTCATTCCTGGTAAGTAGGACCTTACCAAATTCACGGTCCATTTTGGTCAATTTCACGGTCATAGGATTTTAAAAATCATAAATTTAATGATTTCAGATATTTAAATCTGAAATTTCATGGTGTTGTAACTGTAGGGATCCTGACCCAACTCTGAAGGCAGCAGCGCAGAAGGGTGGCGTGGCATGGTATGGTATGGTACTTCTGCACTGCTGGAGGAGCACCACTCTCCGGCCACCCAGCTCTGAAGGCAGCGCAGACGTAAGGGTGGCAATACTGCAACCCCCATACAATAATCTTGTGATCCCCACCATGACCCTCTTTTGGGTTGGGATCCCCAGTTTGAGAAATGCTGGTCTCCCCCTTGAAATCTGTATAGCATAGGCTAAAAGTACACAAAAGACCAGATTTCACGGGAGAGATCAGATCTCACGATCCATGATGCGTTTTTCCTGGCCGTGAATTTGGTAGGGCCCTACTATATAGGAGAGACCCAAAAAACATCACCATGGTAAATTTTAGCAGTATAGTGTAAATCCTGTTGCATAGCACCATTCATTTACAACACTCTGGTCCAGATTCTCAAGGTGGTATAAATCAGCATAGCTTCAGTTCAGTGGAACTATGCCACTTTACACCAGATGAGGCTCTGAACCACATGTCTTTATATAGTGGTATATGGTATAGAAATATCTCTTTAGTTGCAAGCTGCTTTGGATCTTTCCTAATTAATTTAGTTTCTTCCTCCAGAGTTTATTCTGTCCATTGAATCATGTTCTTTAAAAGTTAGTTAACAAGATAAGACCCTATAACAAACCATTTTTAATTATAAAAAGGAGCAATGAGAGACTATATTTTCCAAAATTCTTTCATCAGCATTTTTTATAGGTAGACTATCCTCTTCTTACTGTTACCTGCAACCTACAGGCAAATAGGACTTTAAAGTCAAAGGCAATGTGATCAGTACTCATAAGATGGGAAAAAAGCCGCCACTACTATAATATTATATTTTGCTAAGCAAGCAACAGAACAAATCAACTCTTTCTGGGTTTAATATTGGGACAAATTCTCCTTTCAGTTACCACACTGCACCCACATTGAAGTCAATGACATTTCACCAGTATAAAAGAGAATTTAGCTCATATCATATATATGTTATAAATGAATGAAGTATTTTACCAGGTACTCCTTTTCCACCCACTTGAAGCAGTCACACAGTACATAAAGAGACTCACTACATCTGGGACTTTACATACCAATCCATAGTAACCATTGACCAACGTCAAGTTTATAATGGAAAAAATCTTTAAACATTCAACAGAACAGAAAGTCAAGGTTCAGGGTCAGAGAATTCATCTTTTTCCAGATGTAGCAAAAGCTGGTCATTGTAGATGCCATTGATTTAGGAAGCTGAAAGATGAATTTATTGAAAGGGCAGCTCTGGCTTAAATTTTATATTCAGCTAAATTAAGGGTCTCATACTTGGTCTCTCCTCATTAAGAGGTGTGTTACACGTGTGCCAGGGGTAATGACACAGTAGCTAACACACTCGATTTTTCAAGTACAGACAAGGCCTCATTCTGCTGAAGTTAAGAGCTAACCTATGAACTCATTCCTTGTAGGAAATTATATTAATCAGTTTCTGAGCATTGGTGGTAATAGATTGGTCCTCTCTGCAAGAGCACATATGTCGAGTGGCACATGTTGAAATTGCCACTCCATTTATTTGATGTTTCATCCATGCCACAATTTTTCTAAAACCATGGATTAATGTAAGCCACAATGGTGATGGGATATGATACATTCTGTAGCAACTATATAACTTAATTTCATAGGGCTGTATGATTGCCTAATCAACAATATCCATACAACTTCACATTCCCCACCCTGGCATTTCTAACTCACCATTATTTATTTGCTAGATCTGACTGCTTCATACATATGTACTAATGCTATAGATGAAACAATTTCAACAATATTTAGGTTGGCCTATCTTGCAATATTACAAGTAGCTTGAGCACTTATATCTCCCCACTGTGTTTTCAAAAAAGTAGTCTTTACTTTTCTCTCCAATTTTGCTTTGAGGTTCATTAACTATAATATGGGTAAGTGTATTCTAAGATCATATAGAACCGAGAGATAATGGACAAGACATATAAAAGCAACTAGGTGCCTCCGTTTTTTTGGATGTCTAATTTGATACACCTTAAAGGAGCCTGATTTTCAGGTGCTCAGCCCTTTGGAACATCAGCCCCTGTTGGGCTTGGAGTGAAGCTTAATGACATCAAAAGGAATAGGGCACTGAAAAACATAGGCCTTCAAAATCACTTTTGAAAACCTTGGTCAATGGCTCTGAACCAAAATACCCTAAAATAAGTGGGAGTCTTTTCATTGACATCTATGGGCTTTTGTAAGGTTCTGTGCCATTTATACGTATGTGATCTGTAAAGTAAAGAGGAAACAAAGATGGCTGGAAGGGTGTCTCTGTGAATCTAATCCTGAGAGGTACTGAGCATTTGCAACTCCATGTTGGCTGTGAGTGCTCAGTACTGCTCTGGTGGTCTCATGCTACCATTTATACACTGCTGGATCTGAAGATACTTCAACCTATGCTGATAAGGAACGTGATATTATTGCCAGTTTTTTCCAAGCATACTTCCCTACAAATCCAAGCCATGCTTCTAAAACCTCCAGATTTTAGTGTGTAGGTTTTTCTAACCTAATTACATTTCAGAAAGGATTTCTTAAATTACCTGAGATGAGGTCATATCCACAGCAAATGGATAGGAAGAACTTGCTTTTCATCATAGCAACTGGATGCTTGAAAAGAGTTCTCTTTCAGTCATCCTTTCAAAAATCCTACATAATTTCATACACTTGTGTCAATTAACATAAGAATGGGGTCAGACCAAAGGTCCATCTAGCCCAGTATCCTGTCTACCGACAGTGGCCAATGCCAGGTGCCCCGGAGGGAGTGGACCTAACAGGCAATGATCAAGTGATCTCTCTCCTGCCATCCATCTCCATCCTCTGACAAACAGAGGCTATGGACACCATTCTTTACCCATCCTGGCTAATAGCCATTAATGGACTTAACCACCATGAATTTATCCAGTTCTCTTTTAAACGCTGTTATAGTTGTGTAATTCTACTTAGTTGTGTGCCTTGTTAACATGATTCATTTATTTTTTGTCTTATATTATATGATTCAAAGGGAAACACAGTGCTGAATAGCTGCAGATAACCTGGTGAGGCCTGATGGTGCACACTGCAGCATGCCGCTGAGGGTCATGTTGAGTTTGAAGTAAGATTCACACTCCCTGCAGAGATGAAATTCAGCTATAACAAAAACTTTCTCTTCGTTTCACTCAGAAAGTCTAAGATAAATGCACATCGAGCAAGGACATTTGGAGTTAAGCATGCAAATCAGGCTTACCCTTAGCCTTAACGAAAAAGAGAGGTATCACTGGTCTACAATTTTTGAGAAGTCGTCTGCTTCAGAGATAAAATGTGCTATTTATTATGTATTTTGATGTGCTGAATTCAAATATGACAATTAAAACAACTGATTGGCTACTGTTTCTAAGATATTTCAGTTTTTACATTTTATGTCTGTGTATATTGTGTAGATAGTAGAGTTTTAATCATAAATTGTAAACCTAGGTCTTTTCATGTGTTTATGGTTGCTTTACATGATAGTATTTCACCTGTCCTGTTTATGTAACACTTTAAAAATCAGCAAAAGGGTTATATAAATAAAATTTATTATGAAACAAAAGGCAAAAAACTATTATGTACATAGTTTAGTCCTATTCAGTGTCTACTCGGCGCTTCTTGGCTTGTCTCTTGTATTCATTAAATGGAGCATCTCTTGTCACTGTCCAGCAATAGTCTGCGAGCATTGATGGGCTCCATTTGCCCTGATAGCGTTTCTCCATTGTTGCAATGTCCTGGTGAAATCGCTCGCCGTGCTCGTCGCTCACTGCTCCGCAGTTCGGAGGAAAAAAATCTAGATGAGAGTGCAAAAAATGTATCTTTAGTGACATGTTGCAACCAAGGCTTTTGTATGCCTTGAGGAGGTTTTCCACCAACAACCTGTAGTTGTCTGCCTTGTTGTTTCTGAGAAAATTTATTGCCACTAACTGGAAGGCTTTCCATGCCAGCTTTTCCTTGCCACGCAGTGCATGGTCAAATGCATCATCTCGAAGAAGTTCACGAATCTGAGGACCAACAAAGACACCTTCCTTTATCTTACTTCACATAACCTTGGAAATTTTCCACGGAGGTACTTGAAAGCTGCTTGTGTTTTGTCAATGGCCTTGACAAAGTTCTTCATCAGACCCAGCTTGATGTGGAAGGGTGGTAACAAAATCTTCCTTGATTCAACAAGTGGTGGATGCTGAACACTTTTCCTCCCAGGCTCCAATGACTGTCGGAGTGGCCAATCTTTCTTGATGTAGTGGGAATCTCTTGCACAACTATCCCATTCGCAGAGAAAACAGCAGTACTTTGTGTATCCAGTCTGCAGACCAAGCAAGAGAGCAACAACCTTCAAATCGCCACAAAGCTGCCACTGATGTTGGTCATAGTTTATGCACCTCGAAAGTTGTTTCATGTTGTCATAGGTTTCCTTCATATGGACTGCATGACCAACTGGAATTGATGGCAAAACATTGCCATTATGCAGTAAAACAGCTTTAAGACTCGTCTTCGATGAATCAATGAACAGTCTCCACTCATCTGGATCGTGAACAATGTTGAGGGCTGCCATCACACCATCGATGTTGATGCAGGCTACAAGATCACCTTCCATGAAGAAGAATGGGACAAGATCCTTTTGACGGTCACGGAACATGGAAACCCTAACATCACCTGCCAGGAGATTCCACTGCTGTAGTCTGGAGCCCAACAGCTCTGCCTTACTCTTGGGTAGTTCCAAATTCCTGACAAGGTCATTCAGTTCACCTGGTGTTATGAGGTGTGGTTCAGAGGAGGAGGATGGGAGAAAATGTGGGTCCTGTGACATTGATGGTTCAGGACCAGAAGTTTCATCCTCTTCCTCTTCCTCGTCTGACTCAAGTGAGAATGATTCTGGTGCATCAGGAACCGGCAGTCCTTCTCCGTGGGGTACTGGGCGTATAGCTGATGGAATGTTTGGATAATGCACAGTCCACTTTTTCTTCTTTGACACACCTTTCCCAACTGGAGGCACCATGCAGAAGTAACAATTGCTGGTATGATCTGTTGGCTCTCTCCAAATCATTGGCACTGCAAAAGGCATAGATTTCCTTTTCCTGTTCAACCACTGATGAAGATTTGTTGCACAAGTGTTGCAGCATATGTGTGGGGCCCACCTCTTGTCCTGATCTCCAATTTTGCAGCCAAAATAAAGGTGATAGGCTTTCTTAACCATAGTGGTTATACTGCGCTTTTGTGATGCAAAAGTCACTTCACGACAAACATAGCAGAAGTTATCTGCACTGTTCACACAAGTACGAGGCATCTCTGCTCACTTTGGCTAAACAGAAATGTGTCCCTTTGCAAAATCAAACACTGACAAATAAGAGAGCACGACACTGTATGATTTCTAGAGCTGATATAGGGCAATTTGTTCAGCAGAGTGATGTAAGCTTCGTTATGATTGCATCATCCATGACTTCTAGGAATAACATGATGCAATTCATATCATGTATGACGCAATACCAGCTTCAGATTGCATCATTCATTGTTTTGCCTAAAAAGCAAGTACTGTCCAAACCCAGTCATAGATTTATTCATAGATCCAGTCAAAGATGTATTTTAGTCATTTCTGGTTTAAATTGAGATCCCTTCCCTTTATAACTCACTTATCCTCCGCCATTCCCAAGTCAAGGGTCGTATATACTGACCCAATAGCATATCTTGAAAACTAGAGCCAATCAACAATTTTAAGCATCATTTTCGTTCTCAGTGACCCAGAATTAGTAAAGCTTGACTACATTTATTTCAGAAGCATTTTGGCTGTAGAGCTGTGACGTGGGGATGCACAACAGCATGAGTTAAGGTTTTGTTAGTGTCAGGCCTGATTTTCAGCCTTTCAGTGTCTTTATAGCCCTAAATCAGACCATAATGTTGCTTAAGTATATTTTGTTATTGTTACTTATGTTGTGGGAGTGACCGAAATGTGCTATGTACTGTACAAACACAGAGGTAGACACAGCCACTGCCCCAAAGAGTTTATGTTTTGTTGTTGGTAAAACTAGAACAAAACCCCCTCACATTCTTGTTGTGATATATTCCTTATAGTTTAAAAAGACATCCTTTGAAAATTGGAAGTCAAATCTTACTGAGAAATATACAAAGGAACATGAACTCTGGCAATTCAAGTGTAAAAGTATAATCAGGCAGGCCAAAAAAGAATTTGAAAAGCAAAAGACACGAAAACTAACAGCAACAGTTTTTTTAAGTACATCAGAAGCAGGAAGCCTGCCAAACAGTTAGTGGGGCCAATGGACAATTAAGGAACTAAAGGACAAGGCCGGCTCCAGCTTTTTTGCCACCCCAAACTAAAAACAAAAAACAAAAAAAAACAACGAGCGGCAGCACTTCGGCGGCAGCTCAATCGCGCCACTTCTTCGGACGCAATTCGCCAGCGGGAAGAGAGGGAATGAGGGACCCGCTGCCAAATTCCTGCCAAAGACCCGTACATGCCATCCCGATGTCGGACAGAGTGCTGCCCCTTTTTATTGGCTGCCCCAAGCACCTGCTTCCTACGCTGGTGCCTGGAGCCGGCCCTGCTAAAAGAGCACTCAGGGAAGACAAGGCCATTGCAGAGAAGCAAAATGAATTCTTTGCATCGGTCTTCACTGCAGAAGATGGGAGGGAGATTCCCACACTTCTTTGTAAATGACAAATCTGAGGAACTGTCCCAGTTTGAGGTTTTGGAACAAACTGATAAATTAAACAGTACTAAGTCATCAGGATCAGATGGTATTCACCTAAGAGTTCTGAAGGAATTCAAATATAAAACTGCAGAACTACTAACTGTGGTATGTTACCTATCACTTAAATCAGCCTCTGTACCAGATGACTGATGGACAGCTAATGTGACACCAATTTTTTTAAAAGACTCCTGATGCAATCCTGGCAATTACAGGCTGTTAAAACTGACTTCAGTACCACGCAAATTGTTTAAAACTGTAATAAAGAATAGAATTATGAGACATATAGATAAACATAGTTTGTTGGGGAATTGTCAACACAGCTTTTGTAAAGGGAAATCATGACTCATTAATCTATTAGTATTCTTTGAGGGAGTCAATAAACATATGGACGAGGGTGATTCTGTCAATATAGTGTACTTAGACTTCCAGAAAGCCTTTGACAAGATTCCTCACAAAGGATTTTTAAGCAAAGTAAGGAGACATGGCATAAGAGGGAAGGACTTCTCATGGATCGGTAACTGGTTAAAAGATAGGAAACAAAGGGTAGGAATAAATGGTCAGTTTTCACTGTGGTGAGAGAGGCAACCCCCTCTCCTCCCCCTCTTCCCCCCACCCCCTGGGGTCTGTATTGGGACCAGTGCTCTTCAACATATTCATAAATGATCTGGAAAAAGGGTTAAACAGTAAGGTGGCAAAGTTTGCAGACCATACAAAATTATTCAAGATAGTTAAGTCCAAAGCTGACTGTGAAGAGTTACAAAGGGATCTCACAAAACTGGGTGCCCGGGCAAGAAAATAGCAGATGAAATTCGATGTTGATAAATGCAAAGTAATATATATTGGAAAACATAATCTTAACTACATATACAAAATGATGGGTTCTAAATTAGCTGTTACCACTCAAGAAAGAGATATTAAAGTCATTGTGAATAGTTCTCTGAAAACATCTGCTAAATGTCAGCAGCAGTCAAAAAAGCGAACAGAATGTTGGGAATCATTAGGAAAGGGATAGATAATAAGAAAGAAAATATCATATTGCCTCTATATAAATCCTTAGTATGCCCACATCTTGAATACCACATGCAGTTCTGGTCTTCCCCTCTCAAAAAAAAAGCTATATTAGAATTGGAAAAAGTGCAGAGAAGGGGAACAAAAATGATTAAGGGTATGGAACAGCTTCCATATGAGAAGAGATTTAAAAGACTCGGACTGCTCGGCTTGGAAAAGAGAAGACTGAAGGGGGAATTGATAAAGAGCTGTAAAATGGAGTAGAGAAAGTGAATAGGAAAGTGTTATTTACCCCTTCCCATAACACAAAAACAAGGGGTCACCCATGAAAATAATAAGCAGCAGGTTTAAAACAAACATGAAGAACAAATGGATATAAACTGGCCATCAATAGGTTTAGGTTTGAAATTAGACAAAGGTTTCTAACCATCAGAGAAGTGATGTTTTAGAACAGCCTTCCAAGGGAGCAGTGAGGGCAAAAAACCTAACTGGTTTCAAGACTGAGCTTGATAAGTTTATGGAGGGGATGGTATGATGAGATTGTATACAGTGGCATGTGGCCCATCTGTGACTGCTAGTAGTAAATATCCTTAATGGCTAGAGATGGGACATAAGATAAGGAGAGCTTTGAGTTATTACAGTGAATTCTTTCCCAGGTGTCTGGCTTATGGGCCTTGTCAACATGCTCATGGTCTAACTGATTGCCATATTTGGGGTCAGGAAGGAATTTCCCCCCAGCTTAGATTGGCAGAGATCCTCTGCAGCATGGGGCACAGGTCACTTGCTGGTTTAAACTAGAGTAAATGGTGGATTCTCTGTAACGTGAAGTCTTTAAATCTTGATTTGAGGCCTTCAGTAACTCAGCCAGAGGCTATGGGTCTAATACAGGAGTGGTGGACGAGATTCTGTGACCTGCAATGTGCAGAAGGTAAGACTAGATGATCACAATGGTCCTTCTGGCTTTAAAGTCTATGAATCTATAAGTATTTCTTCACACAACACACAGTTAACCTGTGGAACTTGTTGCCAGGGTAAATTGTGAAGGCCAAAGTATAACTGGGTTCAGAAAAGTATTAGTTAAGTTCATGGAGGATAGGTCCATCAATGGCAATTAGCTTAGATGGTCAAAGACGCAACCCCATGCTCTGGATATTCCTAAACCTCCGACTGCTAGAAACTGGGACTAGATGACAGGAGATGGATCATTCAAAATATTGCTTTGTTCTGTTCACTCCCTCTGAAGCATCTGGCATTGGCTGCTGTCAGAAGACAAGATACTGAGCTAGATTGGAACCATTGACCTGACCCTGTATGACTATTCTTATGTTCTTATGTTGCTGTGGCTGATGGTAGGGTGGCATTTTTAAAAAGAGGAAGAAAATGCATAAATATAATACAGATTTTTAAGGTATTTGTTGATAGACTGCTCCTCACCATCCCTCATGAGCAGAAAGAGGCACTGGAAAAGATTGTGCCTGCCTGAAATATAATTCCTCTGGTGCTCTTGCTATTCAGGATTGTAGCTTAAAAGCCACAATCTAACTCAGAAGTGGGTATATGAATATACACAACACTAACATTTTTGTACCAGGTACACAGTATCATATTTACCATTGGAAATGAAAAGATTGATTCACCTCTGAATTATTCTAGTTCTATGTTGGTGTAACTCCACTGAGACCCCCGTCTCTTTAAGTGTGCAGGAGGAACGGTGCTTACTGAATACGTAGCTTCAGTATTTCTTTTTATCCTCCTTACCCAATGTGTGGCCTCATGCCCTTTTTAACGCACATCATCCAAAGCTTACACTGAACACAGAATTATTAATTTCCATCGGGGCTTTTCTATGGTGCCCTGACCATATATGAGTGCTTCACAACAATAATGAATTTATCCTTGCAATAACCCTGTGAGATGAGGGGGAATTATCCCTTTTTTACAGCGGGGGAACTGAATCACAAAGAGAGTGAGGCCAAAATTGTCAAAAGTGTCGACTAATTTTGGATGCCCAACCTGAGACACCTAAGACTTGTTTTCAGAGTAGGTAGCATTTTTGTAGCACTTTATATGTTCAGTGCACAGCTCCAATTTATTTCAGTTGTAGCTGTGCTCAACACTTCTGCAAATACGACTCTAGATGTCTAAAATTAGGCATCCAGAAAATGAGTGAAAAATGTGATTTAAATGACTTACCCAGCATCACACAGGAACTCTGTGGCAGATGCAGGGATAGAATCCAGTTCTCCAGGGCGGCATTCAACTAACTTAACCATGAGACCTTACTTTCTCTTCCTGCAATCCCGTGCCTCATTCACTACACAACTTCTAACTTCTGCAACAAATGCAGCAAGAATCCTACACCCAACAGTCTCCTTCACAACTCTGATTGATCCCCAGAGCAGGTCCAACTTGTGCATTGAATGAAGCAGGGAGATTTGCTGAAAAAAATAGTATGGGATCATGTAATTAAAGACTGTATCCTAAGGCTTACACACAAGGGTGGGGTGGGGGCTGAATTAAGGTTACACGGTCAACCTAACTCTGACATTTTAAATCTTTGAGTACTTGACTTTGCAGCCTTACAGCTTCTTTAACATTTTTGGGAGGGGGGGGAAATGTAATATTATATATAGTGTATACAGTATAGTACAGAGGTAGGCAACCTACAGCACTCGTGCCGAAGGCGGCACACGAGCTGATTTTCAGTGGCACTCACACTGCCCGGGTCCTGGCCACCGGTCCGGGGGGCTCTGCATTTTAATTTAATTTTAAATGAAGCTTCTTAAACATTTTAAAAACCTTATTTACTTTACATACAAAATAGTTTAGTTATATATTATAGACTTATAGAAAGAGACCTTCTAAAAACATTAAAATGTATTACTGGCACGCGAAACCTTAAATTAGAGTGAATAAATTAAGACTCGGCACACCACTTCTGAAAGGTTGCCGACCCCTGGTATAGTATCTATAGCTTCCACTGCTCTGTGTATAATGATGTATTATGTATATGTATAATACATGTACACATATGTGTATATGTATTTTGCACACACATTACTTATATATAACATCAATCAATCAATCAATCAATCAGGGATTTTCCAAGAAAATGAAGGGCAGTCAATATTTGGCAGAAGTATACGACTCTTAAATTGAAATTTAGATGCTCTTCTAAAGGATTGTATAAGGAGCAGGTAGAGTTTCATGTTAACCAGTTAGGAAAAGAGTGTTGTGTTCTTTATCACTGGCTAGCTGTGGGAACTGGCTGGAAATAAAGCTAGTGATTTACCTGTCAGATAACAGGATGGCTATATTTTTGTTTTCTGGTGTACAAACATTTCTAGTGCTTTGGAATTAATTATTAGTAACCTTTGTTTTTAATTTGTTAAAATATAAACAAACCAAATTAGATTCAGCTCATTCTGTCTAGATTTGTTTTACAGCAACCAGAGTTTTACTCTAATAATTGTCTACAAAGGTTGTGCAGATGACATGTGGGGAATTTACCATGAGGTTATCTGATGTGTTGTTTTAGCATAGTAGTGGTAATTCACTTCATGTCTAGCGATCTAAGAGGATGCTGTCACTTTTCCAGCAATACACACAGAGGAAGTGTTAATCAGCTATGTTCCTTGATTTCATTTACTCCCTGCACCATGCTGGATTGCATCCCTTGAGCTTGCAAATTCAACTAACCTGGTCTTTAGATGAGAGAAATACAGCTGCTAGACTTATGCTGTCCTATGCATGGTGATGTTTTGACTTTATATGTAGTAATGCTTCAGATATCAATAGATTTGTTATTCTGATTGTGATTTATATGCCCATAGGAAAGGAGGGAGGGGAATGAAAAGAGGCAATCGCAGAATGATGCATCCTGCTCATGCATCCTGCAAATGAGGTGGCACATCTGAAGTGGTGTATCTTAGTTAATCCACTTTGCATAAGCGAATGAATGCATTAAAAACATTAATAAAGAATATCCTCTTCCCACCTCTCCTACCTCCCCTTTGTTACCCTAGTCAGTGTTTGAATTGGGAGGCGGAAAGGATGGCGTTGTCATGTCCCAAAGGCAGTCTCTGGTTATATATTTCTCAGTTCATATTAACAACAGATACATATGATTAAAAGAGAATTTAAACAAGAGGACTGTGCCCTCAACAATTAACTTGTACCATGTCAATCAGACTGCTACCTTCAACTCTATTATGCTTCCATTTCTGTCTCCCTGCATTCCCATGCCACCTCCCTCAGGCTCAGACATAAGGTTTATTTCCTATTAGTCTCCACTCCCACCTCCTCATTATCCCTTCACCTTGGGAAAACAAGTAATTTGTTCTTCAGTTCCCCTGAAAACATCCCATCCCATTTCTCAATCTGGAGCCATTAGCATTGTGTTTGCAGGACATTTTGTTTAAGTAAGAGTAATTTGGGGAGGGAAGAGCCTTCCCATTTGGTATCCATCCACTGATAAGCTGAGAACACATGCGCTTTTCCTTCAGAATCAGCCTATAAGTTCATTTGATATTTTCTGCCATCAATTAATTCCTTTCTTCCAAGGGATGGTATCATACTCCGGCTTTAAAGAAGAGATAGACTAATACAAGTCAATTTTAAAAGTTGTCTGACTGATGAAAATAATATTTGTAGGAAGTCTGTATATGTATCAACCATTATTCACAATATCATGATTTGTCTCAAGATGAAACCATATATCAAAAATGTGTTCTACTTCAGGGACCTAACTCCGAACTCTGTTACACCAGTGCAAATCTGGAGTAACTCTGTTGACTTCATTGGAGTTTCTACACAGGTGTAACTAAGATCAGAATCCCAAGTGGTCCCAAGGAACCACTTTGCGTGTAATTCTGATCTTAAAATGACACTACACCAATGTAAATCTGTTGACCTCATTGGTGAGTCTCTCCTGATTTACAGCAGTGTAAATCGGAGCAGACTCAGACCCTATTGTTGTATGTATTTATTTTTACTCAAAGAAAAGGATCTCAATTCCTCATAGCATTACTGTCTAATATACATCAGTTGTTAGAAAAACCCCCCCATAGTAATTGCTATACTGGGTTAGACTAGACCAGTGGTCCATCTAGCCCTGGATCCTGTCACTGAGGTATGATGCTTCTAAAGAAGGTTCAGGAAACCCTGCAGCTGGTGATTATGGGAAACCAGCCCAGAGAAAAGGTTTCCTCTTACCTCCCCACCCCAATAATTAGATATTAATTTATGTCTTAAAGCATGAGGGTTTATATCCTTCCCAAACTTTGTTATTCTTTTAATATCTATAATTAAAACATTGACTAGTCTTGTTATCCATATAAGTGTCTTGTCCTTTTTGAATCCTGTTAAGCGTTTGGCCTTAAATATGTCCTGTCATGATGAGTTCCACAGGCTAATTATGCCTCATGTGAAAAAAGTATTTTGAATTTGGCGCTTTTCAAGTCAATTGTCTTTCCACTGGTTTTTGTGTTATATGAGAGGCTACATAGGAGTTCCCAAACTACCTTCTCTGTACTGTTCATTATTTTATATAATTCTATCATATCATCTTTTATTAGTCTCCTTTTGAGGTAAACAGTAGAGCTAGTAAAATTTCTAATTTAAAAAAACTTTCAATGGAAAAATAGGGGCAAATTTTTTGAAGAGCTCTAGTAAACACCATCAGTCTTTACAGTCTCCCATGATGATTTTTTTCCCCATGCCCCAAAGCATTCCTGTTGCCTGTCTCTGAACCCTGTCTAATTACTCTATATCTTTTTTGAGCTAGAATGAGCAGAACCGAGCTCAGTATACTATGCTGAGTTTTCATTGATTTACATAATGGCATTATAATACGTTCCATATTATTCTTCATCCTATTCCTTATGTGTCCCAATATTTTGCTTGCTTTTTTTTACTGCTGCTGTATATTAAACAGAAGTCTTCACCGTGCTGCCCACAATGTCTAGTTCCTTTTCCAGAGTTGATGAAGTTAATTTAGGACCCATAAGGTGTGTGAGGCATATTATGAATGCATTTTTAAAACTACATTGAAACACATGCAGACAACTGTGCTGGAAATTTTGGAACTCAAAAACAACTCATATATCCTAACAGCCTTCCCATATAAGCTGTGTACTGTGAAATGAATGCATCTTATAGCACAGGGATGGGCAAACGTTTTGGCCTGAGGGCCACATCGAGGAATAGAAATTGTATCGCGGGCCATGAATGCTCACAAAATTGGGATTAGTGTGTGGGAGGGGGTGAGGGCTCTGGTTGGGGGTGCGGGCTCTGGGGTGGGCCTGGGGATTAGGAGTTTGGGGTGTAGAAGGGTGCTCTGGGCTGGGACCGAGGGGTTCAGAGGGCGGGAGGGGTGGGACAGGGGTGCAGGAAAGGGTGCAGGTTCCGGCTGGGGGTGTGGGCTCTGGGATGGGGCTGGGTATGAGAGGTTTGGGGTACAAGAGGGTGCTCCAGGCTGGAATCGAGGGGTTTGGAGAGCAGGAGGGGGATCAGGGCTGGGGCAAGGGGTTGGGGCATGGGGAAAGGCTCGGGGTGCAGGCTCCGAGCAGCTCTTATCTCAAGCGGCTCCTGGAAGCAGTGGCATGTCCCTTCTCCGGCTCCTACGCGGAGGCGTGGCCAGGCGGCTCTGCACACTGCCCCATCCGCGGGCACCGCCCCTGCAGCTCCCATTGAAGCGCCGGAGGGGGCTGTTGGAGCATGTAGGAGCCAGAGGGGGCCCTGCTGCGGCTTCCAGGAGCCGTGTGGTGCAGCCCATGACCCAGCGCTCCATCTGGAGCGCCGGAGCAGGGCAAGCCCCAGAACCCGCTCCCCAGCGGGAGCTCACGGGCCGGCTTAAAATGGCTCGTGGGCCGTAGTTTGCCCACCCCTGTTGTAGCAAGAGAAATCATCAGTTTGTTGTGTCCAAAGGCAGATGCTGAAGCACAAATCCTTACTTTATAATTTAGCAATAAGCAATATTCAATAGAGTTTTCCTTATGACAGTTTAGAATAGGACTGGTGATCTGCTACACTGATAAATAAAGTAAGAGCAAAATACTGCACTCAGACGAAACAGCAGGTCTCTACTCCTATAGTCTGTTGTCACTACATATATACAACTCGTGAAGATTTTCACTTTTGCTCTCCTCTAGTGGCCCAAATCTGCAACCCTTAAGTAGCTGTTACATGAGTATCCCATTGTATTCAGTGGAACAAAACACATGAGCAAGGGTTGCAGAACTAGAAGCCCTATGGGCCTGATCCAGAGCCCCC
>NW_020664533.1:2435956-2531539 GCF_002925995.2 Terrapene triunguis | reverse complement strand
TCAATGGGAGCCTTTTTACTGGTTTCAATGTGCTTTGGATCAGGCTCTATATGGTCTGCACACTACTGAGAAAAACACTCTTCCCTAGAAAACAATTGATGTACCACAGAAAGTGTGCATTTTACACTAATTTTCATTTGGCATTCTCAAGCTATATCCTTCAATACAAAAATCAGTAAAATAAATAAATAAAATAATACAATAAGATACCTCTTTTTCTCCAGAAAGCTTAGAGTAATAAAAAGAACAGTGGGCAAAAGTGCTTTAAATATATTAACATTTTTAACTCTGCAAGCCTTTGTTCTAAAGAAAGAAAACTGCTGTTTCACTTCCCTGAAGCCATTGATAATATGATGCAAGAACATCAGAGAAAATCTAATCCAAGATAGGTGCAGTCCCCAAGGGAAAATGCTCTTCTTTGTTTTAGATTTCCACTGGAAATCTGGGAGATTTTGCATGCAAACATCTTATTTCATGGGGCTGCTTCTGAAATTGAGAGATTAAATCTAGCACTGTATAAAGGGCTTTTCAATAAAGTGGGTTTCACAGTCTTCTGTTTACAGAAAATTGATGCATCATCTGATATGTCTGAAATTGCTAACTTCTGTTTCACTAACACTGAAGGAATTTCAGCTGACCCGTTATCTAATCAAGAAAAATATTCCCTTAGCATCTTGTCTTAACATATCTGGTTGGCAAAGCAGTGTTTGAACTGGTATATATCACGATTTGCTACAGCAGCAAAATGGACTCTGATTTTCTTGAGAAAGTCATATTTACAGAACTATCCATCATCCGTTAAGTGCTCACAAATATATCAAAAGCTGTGAAGAAACTATTCTGTCCTAATTTCTTCTTCTTCTTCTCCTCTTTTTTTCCCCTATGAGGTTGATGCTTAAACATTTAAGATTGGTGAGAATTAGAGTCAGGTGAATACTGAAATACTATATTTCAGTGAAGACATTCTGTGCTAGCCAGAGCTGACTTCTCAATTCTCAAAACTCAAAAAGGGTTTTTTTCCCTGACATTTTCTCATCACTGATAGATACTTCTATTGAAGCAGCAGCAGACTGATGTTGAGTGGATAATCCTAGACAGGCCTGGGTTTGCATTTCCTGCTAGACTAATATGTGACTGGACCACTACATCCAAGGAGCACCGCATTAACACTGGGACCACAATGGCCGGTATTTTCAAAAGGAGCTAGTGATTTTGAGTATCTCAATTTTGGGGTGCCAAATTTGAGACACTGTAAGGGAGTGTGATTTTCAGACAGTGTTGAACTCTGAAAATCAAACCCTTTTAGGGTGTTTCAAGTTAGGCACCCAAATCACTAGTTGCTTTTGAAAAACTGGGCCACTAATCTGTCGCTGTCAGAATAACTTCTAATATTCCAAAACTCTGAGCAGCTTGCAAACAGGCTACATTATTTAACAAAACAAAACAGCAACAACATGCCACAAAAATGCTTCATCCCAAATGTGGAAATTCCACCTAAAACTAGTAGTCAGTACTCAGCTCAATAGTTAGCCCACTACCATATTTAAGGTCAAATATCACAGGGCCAATTGGGATTACAAACACCTGAGATACAGCACTTGTTTCTAGCCCTGGCAAGTCTCTGGATATCAAATCTTTAATAACAATAAACAATACCGAGCTCTTATATAGGACTTTCCATCAGTAGATCTCAAAGTGCTTTACAAAGGAGGTCTGTATCATTAATGCAATTTTACAGATGGGGAAACAGAGGCAGAGAACTGCTGGGACTATTCAGAGTCAGGAATAGAATGCAGGGGTTACAGGTAGAGGGATAGAAAAAATCATTACTCTTTCAAACTTTCTAAAATAGTTTTTCTCTGAAACATATGACAGACAAAATACACGAAGGAGTGATGTATAAAGGTTTTATTGATTCTCATTCAGAGTGACTTGAATAACTCACTCATGCCTTCACCTTGTGTGAGTAATGTGGCTATTCAGAATTCATGACAATACAACCTTTATGCCACACCATCATGTCTCAGTCATCTCTGTCTCTCTGTCCCTCTCATATTTAATATCACTGAGTGATGTACATTGAGGTCCAAAGGCTACAAGTTCTGCCCTCATTTACATGGATGAATTCAATAAGAGGTTGCAGCTATCTAACTAAGGGCAGAATTGAGCCCCAGTTTTCCAAAGCCTTTATAGTAATTCCCATCATTTAGGGCAGGCCTTTGTTCAGGAAGGTACTTAGGTGCCTGTGTAATTTGAAGCGCGACTAGTTCCACTTAAGTGAATGGGACTACTTGTGCTTAAAGTTATGGGCATGCTTAAGAACCATACTGAATCATGGAAACTTGATTCTCAATGCACACTGCTCACTCTCATCAGATGGGGCTGTAGAACATTGCTTTAGTGAAAATGTAACCTTTGTTATCAATTTAAGATTCTTTTATTTGGTTATAGAGCAAGTTTATGTGTTTATGTTAGCCTAAAATTATTTGGAAATGAGTTAAATAGCTCCATGCCTGTTTAAAGATTTGCATTACTTAAGCATAAGTAAAATCTGAGAATATTTTCTTCACAATTGATGGTAAAACAAGGGAAGCTGAGCAAGAAGACTGTAGGGGACTGGTTAGTATCCAAGCAAAATCACCAGTTGAGTTCAACTCATTTAAATTCAGGGATAATAAAACATCCCAAGTTTGGGACTAGAGGAAAATTCTAAAATTGGAGGTTTCTAGAAATACAGAGTGAGAATGTGGAAGTTATAAAGGGAACTGAGGGAACTCTTAAAAAGCTGGAAATTGGAACTCCGACTTTGTACTTTATCCAGATTTTGCTTCAAGAAATTAAAAGCTGATCCCTTTTCTAAAATACAGAGACTAAAATTAGAATTATATGCACGTTAGATGGCAGGCCTGCTAGTACCATCTTCATTTAAAGAGTATTTATATACCCATGCAAGACCAAGTGTATTCATGGTAAAGAGATTACAAATAAATTGATTTAGAACCATGCTACTGCAGTTGATTATTTTTATTTTAACCAGGGAAAAACAAAATTCACAAATTTCTGAGGTTTTTTTAATGTTGTTCCCAAGATTCAGCAAGACTTAAGCATAACTAGAGACACTGAAGAATACGGAGATCCAAGCCTCCATCAATTCGTGTGACTCGTGCACCCGCATCAAGGCCCCATGAACCAAGCCTCTTGGCACCTTCATGTCCTTGGAAACCCCAGGATGTAGGCATCTATTACCACCGACTTCATTATAGAACTCCATGAATCAAATAGTCAATCTATAGTACTCCCTGTAGTGGACCAGCTAACCAAGATGGCATGTTTTATTCCTTGTGCCCAACTACCCTCTGCCAAGGTGACCATCCAGCTATTCATGCGTGTCTTCCATCTCCACAGGCTCCCTGATTGCATCACATTGGCTCAAGGCCCACACTTTGTCTCATGTTGGTGGCACATGCTCCTCCAGCTGCTAAATATCCTCCTCTTTGTTTCATCAGTGTGCCATTCCCAGACAGATGGTCATTTTTTATCAAGTAGCACCAAGAAAACTGGTCTGCCCTCTTTTCCCTATGCTGAGTTTGCATATAACAACACTAACTATGCCTCTACTTGCCAAAGACCCATCTTCACTAGCTTCATCCCCATTTCCACATCGCACTACCAATGGTCTCTCAAAATCCTGCAGCTCCCGATTTGGTTTGGCAAAGCCACCAGAGCTAAAGGGTCACCTCAAGGATACTAAGGAGGTCTTTAAGCAACACACAGACTGCCAAAGACAAGAGGGTCTGGCCTTTACTCTGGGTTGGAAGGTATGGCTACCCATCAAGAGCCTCCACATGGGCTGGCTGTCAAAAGTCACAAACTGGACCATCAATATGTTGGGCCAAACCAAAGTTGCCAACAAATTAGCCCTGTAACTGTCAAGCTCCACTTACCTAAGTCTCTCAAAGTACAACCCATCTTTCACCTCTCGTTTTTGAAACTATTCACAAAAAACCAATTCCCTGACCAGCTGCAGTCATCTCCTCCACCTGTTCAGGTCCACAAGGAATACTTAGTCCATGCCATCCTGGACACTAAGGTGAGGCAAGGCAAGTTATGGTACCTTGTGAATTGGAAAGGTTATGGCTCTGAAGAACAGTCTTAGGAACCTACCAGTTATATACAGACTCTAGACCTGATGGAGAACTTCAACAAGATCTGCCCCTACAAACCCAATCCAGCAACAGCAGGGTTGCTAGAGCATGAGGTGAGTATCCATGGGTCTAGAACCTGTGTCTGCTGGTCCCTGAGCAACTGTTTCATTCATGTTATCACCAGAAGCCTCTGGTAGAACAGTGATTAATGGCCTGTGAGCCTTGTGGGCCTAAGCACAGGCTGTGCTGCCCACAAAGGTCCTGATTGGCAGTGCTCCCAGGATCCCTGATTGGTTCAGCGCACTACTTAAGCCTGGATGAGACACCAGTGCAACTAGCTGGATCCTCAGTCAGGTGCTATGACAAACCTTGCTCCTTTGCTTCTGGTAGTTGGTCCTTAGTTCTGGGTCTCTGGCTCCACCCACTAGGCTGGGCTGTCCATGACCCAGCCATGACAAAACCTTACTATAGATCTCTAAAGATTACCTAGGATCTATAAAGAGTCAAATCTTAACCCATTGCTTCCACAGGGGAAAGTATAAGTTACTAAGCAAACTGCATAGAGACAGAAAGACTAAGTAAACCATTCAATCATTGGTCTTACATTAACTTTGTGACTTGATTACTGATTGTACACATGCAATAATTTGACAAATTGTTGGTTTTAAATTGTTCTCTTTTAGTTAACCACTCCTAATTTTTATAACTGCTAACTCCTTGATTTACACTGTACTTCCAATCTAATTTTCATATTGTTTAGTATTTTAGGGATGCACAGGAATGTAGTTAACCTTACAGTTTTGTGCTCTTGAATAAAAGTTATAATAACACAACAAATTTGCTTTTCT
This sequence comes from Terrapene triunguis, assembly GCF_002925995.2. Classification (NCBI taxonomy): domain Eukaryota; kingdom Metazoa; phylum Chordata; order Testudines; family Emydidae; genus Terrapene; species Terrapene triunguis. The sequence continues at coordinate 2,526,546 of NW_020664533.1, read as the reverse complement.
CTGATCAAATGGCAACTAGGTAAAACTACCTGTAATTAAATGGACTTTAATTAAATACTAATAGAGCATTTGACTCAGTCCTGAAAGCCCTATTAACTAATTAGAAGTACAAACTGTAGGGTTTCACACAGTCATCACTAGGATAGAGCTCAAGCAAATTGTTGCCAGTTATTGAAACAAGTCCCAATAAGATAACCAGCAAAACTCTGGGCTTATACTGCTGGGCTCCCATCCAGCTGGTTCTTTTGTGCATTAACTTTCCTTATTTCTTCTGCCAGGTGTGACAAAGAGAGACTGCTGATGTCACCCTGCTGGGGCTGGTCTGGCTCAACACAAAGGTGAGTGAGCTCTGAAGCCTTCAGTTACAACCCATCAGTGCCTTCAAGGGGAGGTGTTTAGTCAATCTGGAACTAGCATTGGGATCACTTGTGAGGCTGGAAATGGAGGATAAGATAGGAATGGAATTCTGCAGCTGGGGAGCAGAGGGCAGAGATTTTTATTTTAAACATATGTATTAATCATGGCTCAAAGCAGGGATGGCAGTGGGAATCTGCATCTGGAAAGCTAAGGCAGGAGGAGATGATTTTTATTTCAGACATAAATTATGCATTAATTGTTGCTTGAAGGAGGGATCGGTGTGGGAATCTGTAGCGTGGGGCAGGACAAAAGGCAAAGATGATTTCAATTTTAAGTATATTTATTAAATCATAATTCAAACCAGAGTTTGGGTGGAAATCTGCAGCTGGAAGTGATAGGGCAAAGGGAAAAGATTACATTTTTGTATTTTAAACATATTCATCAATCATAGCTCAAAGCAGGCACTGGCGTGGGGATCTGCAACTTGAGGATGGAGAGGAACACTCAGGGAGGGACAAATTTTATTGATTTTTACATTTAAGTCAGTTTAGGGCTAGTGAAAGCTGCTGGAGTGACATTCCTGGAGACCAAAGTCCCTCCATTTATCCATAGAGCTGGAGAATGCAAGATTCTCCACTGTGCTTCACCAGTGTGCCTTTTCTAAGACCTTGTCTACATTGCTATTTTTACCTGAGTTTGTAACCAGTTAGTGACACAGCTGGCTCTAAACATGGTTTGTGACGCCACTCAACATAGCAAGTATTCCCTCAGTGGACTGAGATTAAACATGGTTGTCTTTTTGTGACCAGTTTAGTTCAGAAGTGTGGGTGAGGGGGTGTTTTTATTGTATGTATTTACTTGTAGGAAGAATCTCCTAACCATGTCTGTGTAATTGGTGTGGCCAGTCTATCTTCCTCCCATCTCCAGTGAGATAGATCCTCATAGTGTATTGCCCCATGTGTTACTGCTGTTGCATGTTCTCTGGGCACTCTATAGACCCCAGACTTTCCCATAATGCACTGACACAAAGACTGTGTGGGTAGGTGTGGATATGAATTGTGGTGTGTGGGGGGGTGGTTTTATTAAAGTGGTTAAATGCCCACTAGGAATTAAACTAAAACCACCAACACGGTTCACATAGGCTATCATTCTGGGGCTATTTGATAACAAGATTAGGTCACTACCCAGTTGGGCTTGCTTCAAACTAGTGACATAGATATGAAGAGCTCTGTATCCCATAAAAAGAGAAGCGAGTTTGTTGCAGAATATTTTTGGGGTTCTGATTGCCCCTATACTTTATAGTTCCCCCTTCCTGCACCACCTTTAGCCCTGGTTGGTGTCTCTTCACCTCCTTCTGCCTCTCTAGACAGCAGCTGCTTCTCCCTGCTCTCCAGTAGGAGAACTTGTGGAACCAGCAACTTTTCATCATTTTCCCCAACTCCCCACCAAGCAGAAGTTAACCTTTGGGACTGGCTGTTTCTCTTTATCCACTTACAGGGAAAGTGGGTCTTATGGGGAAAAAATGGAAGAGAGCACAGTTCTCCAATTCCTTTGACCCAACTCCCTGCTCATTGCCATTGCTCTGAGCCATCCTAGCTCATGGAAAAATAATTATTATAATAAATATGTTGCATTTAAATTGGGATGGAACAGGTTGCAAGGTGAAAGCATAGAAGTAATTCAGAGAAGAATAAAATAGGAGGATCCTACATGTACCAAAAGAAATGAAAGTGCCATCCTACATACACGCTAAGGAGCTGTATTTGTCCTTTCCAGTGTGTTTCAGGATAATCCATTTGTTCAGGAAGTTGCATCGTTATTTAAATGTTGCATAATGCTGATTGCAAAGAGGGAATGAAAGGTTAAGTCTAGTGAACATGTAACAAAAGTGCTAGAGCTAATCCATATTTATTTTAGAAAGATCAGCTCTTTTATTAGCTATGATCTGAATCCACACAGCTGGCCAGTATGTTTTATATTATGGCCCAGGATAAGAACATTTGTCCATCCACAGGTTGATGTATATGAGAGTCACTAAACACTATGAATTTTCTCAATGCATCATTACAAAACCACCTGTGCTAAATAACTTTCTAATACACTGTGAAAACTGGTAGAGCGTTCAATGAGCTTCATAATATCTCATTTTCTTGGTGACTAGCTTTAGTGGTTGCACATTTGTTGTACAGGGTAAAACGAGTAGAAACACTTGTTTCAAGACTGTTTTACATCCTTTTCATGGTACACACCAGCATCTGTCTCTTCTGGCTGCACAATTCACACACTATAACAATAGCGTTAATATTTGACCACTAAATTTCACTCCAAGCTCAAAACTGCAACTTAATAGCACTTAATATCTATCAATATATTTGACCAAATTAAAAAGCTGCTAAATTGAATTTTTTTAATCAGTTAAAGTGTAATGCCTCCCTTGTGCCTACTACATCCTCTTCCCTAAACAGAGGTCTACTGTTTGCTGCTTTTTTTAAACCAATGCTCCTCTAAGAAAGATTGTCTCCTGAAAATTTTTGAAAAAACACTTTACTTTGAAACAGCTCTTCTTCAACAGCTCTACATATTCTCACTCATGGGGTACAAGGTGCCTGAATTCAGGGGTGCAATGGGGGGGGCAGGGAGCCCAGCCTCCACCTCTTTGGCTGGCTGAGCGGAGACCCGGCAGCCGCCACCTCATCTCCCAGCCATGTCTGAGACAGCAGCATGGGGTGGCCCCACATCCGGGGGCCCACTGCCAGCACAGCAGGTAATGGGCCAGGGTACCTGCATCTACAACCAATGGGGAAACCTCTGCAGGAGTCTTGGCACTGCAGGCTGGGAGGGGAGGCCCTGGCACTTTCCAAAGCCCCCTGCCCTAGTGAGGCTGTAGCCCAAATGGCAGGGTTTTCCACGGGGAGTTGGGGGACTGCATGATACCCTCCCCCCTCATGCTCACTGGTTTGCCCTGCCCTGGCACTGGGAGCTCAATATGGGCACATCCCAGAGCTTCCCTCCCTGGCTGCAGCCCCGCAAACTGGGCTACAGCCTCTCAAACCTGCCTGCAGCTGACTCTGCCCTCTGTGAGCTGTGTGCCAAACTGAGCCATACCTGTAGGGCACCGTATGCCCCACCATCTTTTCTGCCCCAAGATAGGCACCCTCCTGGAGAGGTGAACTCTCCCTGGGTCTCCTCCTTAGGAAAATTCTGGTTTCACTCCTGCCTGAACTGCAGTCTACTGGAAACTTCTGGTAGGCTGTGATCTTAGGGGCACATGAGTACCACTTTGCAGAACTGAATGTTTGGAGTCTGTCTATATAAGGGAGATGCGAGACTTAACTGTCTCAGTTTGTTTTTGACCACTTTCCATGGTGGACATGAGAAATTTCACTGCTGTGGCTGAGTCTGACTATGTTGTACGTAGAGAGACAAGGTGGGTGAGGTAGTATCGTCTATTAGACTCACTTCTGTTGGTGAGAGAGACAAGCTTTCGAACTAAACAGAGCTCTTCTTTTCCAGTCCAGAAGAGACTGAGTGTCCCAGCTAAATACAAGAACAAAACAGATTAATAGGTAAACAGATAGAATCTGTTTTGTTCTTGTATTTAGCTGGGACATTCTTAATACCTTTCCTGGTGCTGAAGAAGAGCTCTGCGTAAGCTCACAAGCTTGGTCCAATAAAAGATATTACCTCCATCCTTGTCTCTCTAATATCAACACTGCATATGTTGTATGTATTACATGGATTTGGGGTAGTATTTGTTGTAAATAGGTAACTTTTTGAAAGTTTTAAAGTGAGTCTAGTTTTCTGTGTCCAGAGTAGTAGGTATATTCTTGAAATATTTACCTTAAGGCCCCTCTTGGGTTCATGCTGATGATGGCCAACCTGAAGAAAGATAGTAATAGGTGTGTTTCCTGCTCAGTTATTTCCTGAGTCAGACACCCACCCTCCTTGCCTTCTCTATTTAGGAGATACACACCACCCCAACAGATATGAAGTCGGCTATAGTTGCACTCCTTGAGCCCACTGAGACTGGCAGTTGGGACTTCAAATCTTTTTACTGAGGCAGTCATTGAGAGCTCAGTTTGAGGAGCCATCTGAGGTTCCCGTTCAAGGCACTGTGCAGGGCCCACAGTGAGTGTGGTGGGCTCCTAAGCCCTGCACCAGCAGACTTCAAAAGCCAGTCATGGCACTGCCAAAACTGCCTAACAAGAGGATAGATATAGCAGAACATGGAAGCTTTCTGAGGCTCATCAGTTGGCAGAGACTTCCTGTGAGGGGGGGTACACAAATCCCACATTCACCATGATAGAGTTAATAAGATGTTGTGGACTCAATCAGCCCTGCCCCACTACACATGTAGTAAGTGTCAAGCTTTGAGAGAGGGGTTAAAACAGAAAAGCACAGGTCAGGGAAGGGAGGCCTAATGTGGGACTTGTTGAGACTTGCTTCCAGTGCCTTGCTTGTTGCTGCTGGGTATAATAGCAGCAGGTGATGTCCTATCTGAATGGGGCAACAGCCAAATAAAACCTTTTTGTTTTGTTTTGTTATACCTGACCAAGGTTGCTGTAGTGATTTGTCCCATGCTCAGGAGTGACCTGGGCCATACTTCCTCAGTTATGAGGGCATCAAAAGCTCTACCTCAGGCTTTGGTTCCTGGCTCAAATTTTCATGAAAATTTGTCAGCTGAGGCCCAAATATATTCAGTTATCCTTTACCTTGAGGATGAGTGCTGAGTAGGAATTTAAGGCCAATATACAATCTGAATTTCTCTTACTCTGTTTTTTCCATTGCTCTTACTAATTAGAGAGAGACTGTAGATTTGCCTTACTTTTTGGTTATAATTAAGATCCCAGCATAAGGTTGACTTTTGAATCCCTTTGTTAGTCTAAACCAAAAATCCTCAAAGTTTGCTTCATTTGAAACTAGTATAAGTTCAATCTTGAGAAAATTGAACAGGTACTCTGATACAAAGCCTTAAAAATGACTCTTTAGACAATTTGCGAAAAGTTTAAAATTTCTTTGCATCCCTTTATCTGCTCAACCAAATCAACGGCCTTAACTCTTAACAAAGGAAATATGAGCACTTCTGTATGGTTTTAGATTTACCTTGAACTATTTGAACTTTTTATTGAGGTTTCCCAAAGGTAGGTTCTTCCTCCACTGTAGCACACCGTCTAGTGCTGGATCATGAGACTCCTGAGTACTAGGTTCTATTACAGATAATACACAAGGCAAAAATGTAAAAAAGATGCTTAGTTCACTTAAAATTCTGTGGTTTCAGGTGTGTAGAAGATAATCCAAGCAGCTGGAATAGGCCCAAATCAAGAAAAGTCCATATTGGACAGGTGAATAGGTTGTCTCTGAGTATATACTATCCAGTAGAGTGGGTAAAGAATGGTTTTCCAGACTCATGGAAGTGTGTGGGGTTGGTTGGTTGGTTTTGGTTTTTTTCCCCCCTGTCCTGAATTGGAATACAAGTCAAAAACTTATGAACCAAAAACAACTTCAGTTTAGGTCAATTGAAAAACGTTGATTTTTTTTTAAATTAGAATAAATTAATTTAAATTTGGAAATGAAAAGTTATTTTGTATTTAAGAACATAACTTTTCATTTAGAAAATGTTGAAAGGAGACATAACTTTGAAACATTTTTCAGTTTTTTCAAAATGAGAAACTTGTCAAAACTGACCCATTGATTTCAACAATATGGCTTTTTCCAATTAAAAAAAAAAGTCAAAAATTCCTGAGTATACCTACTAACTAGCACTTTCTCAAGCTGATATTTTCATGATGTTCAGCATAATAATGTAACCTCTGGCTCCTGGGTTTAAGATTTTTCTCTTGACACATTTGTATCCTTTGTTAATAAAAGCAAATATCTCGAAGCAATGCTACATGTTTCACTTGATCTTTACTTTTACCTTCAACTCTTTTTTCCAGTTACCAGTTAAAGCTAGAGAGTTCCGGATCAAGATATTTTTACTCTGTAATACTCCAGGGATTCTGCACATATAGAGCTTTAACTATTCTATTCTCTGTAACTCAGGAAAGGATCAACTCTAACTCTTTGAAGCCAAACCAGGACATAACATAGCCCATGTTGTTTTAATTCACACCTTCTTGAGACTTTCCTTAGTTCCCTATACCCTTTCTTCACATTTTAGTTAGCTTGTATATTGAATCTTTCAGTTCCTAAACTTTGACATCTTAGAGTCCTCCAATTCTGGATTGCTACAGTACTCAACCTCAAAACCCTATCTGTTTATATCCTCTGTATGGTTCTTAACTGGGGATTTTGACAGACAATTGATTATTCACTTTCAAATCCTCTTCTCAGTTTCTGGTGTTTCTTTGAACAGTGAATTGTACAGAAAATGCTCTCTGCTGCTGTTCATTTATGTTTAAATTATGCTAACTTTTAAACATTTGAAGAGATAAGAAACAAAAATCTGATCTTTTTGAAGTTAACATAACCAAATAAAAATATTACACCTAAAAAATAAGAACTGTAAAAATTGAGTTTGCTCAATCCAAAGCAAAATCACTATGTCCCATTATCTAGTGATGGTGAGAAGTGTACATTAGAGCCAAGTTTCTAAATAATACTAGTATCCAGATCAGCCTTTGAAATTAGATTGGGGGCGGGGGGAGGGAGGTGAATGGAGAAGATAAAACATGCTTTTAAAGTTCTGTAATGCAACACTGCTTTCATGGTGATGCAAACAGGCAGCTACCCCCAGAGAGAAATTCTACAAGGCAAAGCTCATACAAGACGAATGCAATGAAGTATTAGCTTCATATCACCAGAACCAAGTAAGCAATACTATATTCTTGCCACCTCTTTATCGGGTAGAATGTTACCAGTTTGCCAGGACAAATAGGCAAGCTAGGGAGATCTACATGTACGTCCAAAGAAAAGGCGGTTGGCAATATCAAAAAGGAACCCTGGGCAAAGAAGCATGAATGTTAATAATCTTGCCAAAGATCCTTTCTTCAAGGCTAATAGTTCAGTAACCTCCTTTGATGTATCACTTGAATGTATCACAGCAACTGTATGCCTCCAGCACCTCCCCTAATGCAGATGACTGCAGCCAAAATTAATTAGTAAGCAGGAGCAGGAAGGAACAAATGACCCGGTAGGATGCAGATCAGTTTGTTATTACTGGTAATGTCATGCTGCCAATAATTTAAGCAGAATTTTAATGGGGTACACATAGTGGTTGGTTCTCAATATGCAGTAGTGTGCAGTACACTTCCAGCCCCTATAGCCTTTAATTATTCATCTCTACCCACAACAAAAACAGAGATGCCTAAGGTACCCAACAAATCCTTTGACCTGCTCAAACAAGAGCTGATTATCCACTGGGTTCATTTTGCTATTTACCACTAGGTTTCATTACTCCTAATTCTAGAGCATTCTGCCTGCATCAGGGGGAAGCCCTGTCTACCAGGTGAGTCACATCAGTTACACAGAGAATTCAGCTGTGTTTAATCTAAATTGTTTGGAGAGAAGAGCTGAATTTCTGTTAGTGCTAATAATTAGTTAAAGTTCAAATGTAAAAGGCTCAGTCCACCCTCTTGGCTGCTGAGTGTTATCTGCCATCTGGTAGCCAGACAGAGAGCATAGCCATAGCCATTTAGCACACTTTTCCTTCCTAACTAGACAGTATTTGGTCCTGCCATGCGGGCAGGGGACTGGACTCGATGACCTCTCGAGGTCCCTTCCAGTCCTAGAATCTATGAATAAACCCTGGAGTCACTGAGAAGGAGATACACACCACTACATCTGTGAGCAGCACCTAAATCTTGGTTAGATCCATCACAGGCGCAAGGTCATTTAAATGAAGTAAACAGAAGCTTCTCAAAGTGGGACAGTGGAGGCTGAATCAAACTTTTTTCAGATGGCCCTCAACTTGCAGGTGCTAATCATTAACTTCTTAGTTTTAATGGCCAGCAACTCCTATTGAAAAACATTCTACAATGGCCTAAGTGAACATGTCTTTCATTGAGTATCCAATCTTGCATTACAGCACTGCTATGTGCTACTGCTGATATTTTCAATAGCTGGATTATACCATAGCACTACCGCTTAATAGATCTGCATAAAACAATAGAGTACTGACAGGCCTTAATATCACCTGAACAGTGCTGTTCAGAATCATTGCCACCTACTCACAGGTGAGAGAAAATCCTAATGGCACTTACAGCAGTTTCCTGTGCTGTGCATTGTGTAATGATGTGAAGGTTATGTATTATAAGTTGTTAAGGAGCCACTTATATCAAGGCACTGAATCTCAATAGGGAGGTGCATAACTATTAGCTTGGTTGTTTGTCAGGGCTCTCTGGGCATTCACACAGCACTGACTAAGCTCCCAAAATCCTGTCCTGGCATGTACAGGGTCCCCCTGTTTCAATACTTGGATGGATTCTCCAAGGACAGTATCTGGAAGAGAGATTCCCCAGGACATTGCACTCTGCTATTTCAACTGTAATCAACCTGAGGTATGTACTGATGTGCCCAGCATTAATAAGCCGAAAAAAAATGGAAACAAATTGCCATTTTTAATAGAAGTGGCAGGACCAATAACAAAATCTAATGTAGTCCTCTCAGTGAGTTCAGGGAACAGGGCCACCCAGAGGATTCAGGGGCTCTGGGGCAAAGTGGGGGAGCGGACATAAAAAAAGGCATCACCGACTGCGGCACTTGTACTCACCGGGCAGCGCTCCGAGTCTGCGGTGGCGGGTCCTTCACTCGCTCCGCGTCTTTGGCAGCACTGAAGGACCCACCACTGAAATGCCAGTGAAGACCGGGAGCAACTGAAGGGCCCGCTGCCGAAGTGCTGCCGAAGACCTGGACCGCCACTGGGTGAGTAGCCAGGGAAGGTATTCTCGGCCAGGGCTTGCGGGGCCCCCGTGGGGCCTGGAGCAAATTGCCCCACTTGCCCCCCACTCTGGGTGGCACTGTCAGGGAAATGCCATTATGGGATTCCCTACTTATTCTCTCACAGTGACCTCCATAGGTAGTATTCTCACTTTACTAGTGAAAAGGTGACTTTTCTAACTGCCAGCCCTGCAAACACCACTTGGCTCTGACAGTCAAGTACAGCCTTTTTTGCCCATTACATCTTGTGCTGGGGCATGTCCCACATTGACAAAGGGTTAACGGGGAGACTGAGGGCCTGACTAGCCCATCTTGGAGGCATCTGAATGAGAGACAGCTAATTGAGGTTTAACTTCAAGAAGGGAGAACCAGATTAGTAGGGTCCTGTAAAGGAAGGACTGCAGGGCCAGTGGAGGAGAACTGAGAGAGGAAAACAGCAGTAGGGAGCTTATATCCTGGGACTGGCCCTGAAGGGAGAGGGTAGCTGCCAGAGATGCTAAGAGACACCCTGAGAGTCCTCAGCAAGAGCCTGGGAAATGCTGTACAGAGAGATGAAACTCCAGGAAGATTGGACTGGAGAGCACAGCTCCACAATAGATGTGTGCAAGCAGACAAAGGTAGGAAGCAGCCCAGGGAATCGGAGATGGATCAGAAGAAAAAAACTCTAGCTGCTAATTGCAAGGGCCTTGGGCTGGAACTCAGAGGAGAGGGCAGGCCTGGGGTCCTCCACCATCCCCTTACAGCCATGTAACCCTCAGGAAAGGGGCAAAGATTATTGAGCCCAGATAAACCATGAAGGCCTTCTATGGGGTCACTAGGACTTGGGGGGGGGGGGGGGTTGGAGTTTTTTGGTTACCCCAGAAAGGGACGGCACTGGACGGTGACCTGGCCAGAGGTCTAGGACGTTGAAGACACTGGCAGCAGCAGAACTAAAATCAACAGAGGGCACCAGAAGTAAAGATCCCTGCACTGTCCTGATCTGACACCAGAGGGCGCTATGGCAATGATGGCAACTACTTACAGTTGACCACCAGTCTTAAAGATTCTGTTAATGGAATTTAGCAGGAAATTTTGTTGACAGACCAGACGCCTCACTTCATTTTCTTATAACCTTAGCTCTGCAGTGCTAATAGGAATAGAGGCATGATGAGAAGAAACACTGAGTAAGAAGGCAACATTTTTACAGTCTTGTCTTTACCTTTTAAGTCTTTTCATAATTTAGCTCTACCCTGCCTAGCTGATTGATTATAATGTTGGCCCCCATCACTGCTCTGTCAGTATTTTCAGCTTTTACTGTCCACCGGTCAGCTTCGTCCTTAAACACCCCTCTGCTTTCTCCCATACTGCCCTTATGCAGGGGGGGAGAATCTCCCTGATAAAATCTGAATCTTCTCTTCCTTTAAATACCTCACCCCTGCCATGTTGCCTGCCAAACCCAACCTGCAGATCATGGTTATAGACAAGTGACAAGCTGCGACTACTTTCTTTTCTTTTGTACTCCCTTTCTCCCTGTCTGTAACCACAATGAAAAAACAAAACATAACCCTACACTACATGTAACTAACAAATCCATGCCAATGCCTTATTTCTTTGTTTGTATGTTGTATCCACATTTCCTACTCTTAGACTGCTTGTCTTAGATTGTCTCAGAACAGGGGTCTCTCTTCGATGCCTGTAGAGCATCCAGTACAAGGGGGGATACGCAGCCAGACGATGCCCGTTGGGCATTTCTATAATATAAGTATTAGTCACTTTTCTGATCATAACCAACACTTGTATATCTAAGCCTTATGCAGTCAGTAAGATTGCTATGAACCACATTTGCATTGCATAACTGTCATCACTACCACACAGATATGATAAAACTTCAGGAGAATAATGAAATACCTTTGAACTGAAGATTCCAAGAGTAAGGAACTCAGTTGTCCTGATTTAAAGCAGACTAAGGAAAAACCAATTGAGGTCAAAACTATCACTGAAGCAATGACTGATTCAGTGGGCCATATTCACTGAATGGAGTACTCTAGGGGTGAGTTTGTCCTGTTGTTTTTGTATTTTCTACATGTAACTCTTGCCAATGTACTATCCCGCTAAGAATTAAATGCACTCATGAATTTCTGTCAGTGTCAATGTCCAGGTGCTACAAAGCATGTCCCTTTTGATGAATGCTTAGATCTCAGTCTCTCATGACCTGGATAAGAATGAAAATGTGAAGGCTGGTCCCAGGAGACTGTCTAACCACAAACATGCTGGCCATGGAGTCATTTTGCAATCAAATGGTTCATACCGTCCTTGTTATGGAACAGCCACAGAACACAACAGGATTGTCTGTCTCTCTGTCTGAACACTCTTTCCAGCCTGACTTATCCTTGCCACTGCATCATTCAGAGCTTGAACCATAAATTGTGCTTGTTGGATTAAAGGTTTAAAAGGCACATTCACTGCTGCCTTCAGAGCTCAAACCTTGTTTCCTGTCTTTATTACACTTTCTGAGTTCTGTGGTATGACATCCATTGTCATGTTGACATAATTAAAAACAGATGTTTAAATAAAGTTGGGGAAAGCTGAAACCTGTCCTTAAAGCAAATGGAAATTTTCATAAACTGCTTCCATCCTGGGCCTGGGCCATGGCTTGCCAGATTGTGGGTGGTGTGGGAAAAGATGGATGGAACGCCAAAAAACCATATTGGAGGCAAGGTCCCACATTGAAATTTTTTTTGTTTTTTCTGAAGGGTGGGATGGAAGGCTGTACAGATCTACAGAAGTTAAGGTGGTTGAGGGAGTTTCCACCCAAGGTAGAAGCTGAGAAGCGGCACGAGAATGTCTGTGTATGTTTTGTTATCTATTATGCTGAACCAGGGTCAGTTGAGCTTCAACCCTATCAGTCCTGAGCTTCAAGGAGTGTTTTGAATGGGTGGAAATCCTTCCACTTGGTACTGTATTTGGAATGTATTCCTACTTGGTTCTGTCTGAATGTAAATCAGACCCCAATAGATCACAGAAGATAAAAGTTTTCTCCTGATTCCTGACTGAATCCAGGAAATAATATACAACAATTCCCATCAACTCCCAGACAGGGTTCAGCAAGATCAACCAATCTTATTTAAATCCTTGCATGACAAAGTTAACATAGATGTCTTGTTGTAGATGTGCCTTAAATGTTTGTCAAAGAAAAGAGACAAGATCTGGTAGCAGCTTACTGTGGTAATACCTTTATTATCTATGGAGACTAGGAATCTCTATACAGTCAAGTAGCTTCACTTATACATACCGGTAGCCTGGGATCCTACAACCATGACCTGGAGCATTTTTGACATTAGCAACATTTTTAGTACACTGCCTGCTCCTTCCTCTGCATTCATAAGGACAACTGTCCACATGCTCAACAAAGATTTGCTTAACTAAAGCTTGCAATTTAAAATGTGATTGTGTAGCAGGAGCAGAGAGAATGCTCCCTCCTCTGGAACAACTTGAGTGTAACTGACCTTACTGTTTGCAGAGCTGAGTGTTAACTCTTTGAGTGCATGTGACTTGCTCTGCCACGCTGACTGCTGCATTGAGTGTTTTTACCTATTCTACCACATTAATAGTAAAATTGAATATTCTTTCTCTCTCTCTCTCTCTCTCAAGTGGTTAGGTAAGGGTTAACAAATATTTTAGCAGTTGCTCTAGTTGCTTGTTGCTTGTTTGAATGAAATGTTAAAGCTTGGCACTAGCGGGAAATCTCTCCTAACAACTGTCATAGCAAAGTTATAAATAGTTAAGGGGGGAGCTGAGTGAGGCGGAGGCAGAAAGATCAGCCTGAGGAGCAAAGGTCCGGACAGTGAATCCATCTCAGCCCACTAAGCTCTCCCATCACTGTAGGGAAAGACTCACAGTGACTGTTACAGATAGCTTATAATCAGGGAAATGAATATATGATTACCCTTGGCTATTAACTAAAGGTTTGAAAGAAGACCTAGACCAGGGGTCGGCAACGTTTGGCACGCGGCTCGCCAGGGTAAGCACCCTGGCGGGGCGGGCCAGTTTATTTACCTGCTGACGCAGCAGGTTCGGCCGATCGCGGCCCCCACTGGCCGCGGTTCGCCATCCCGGGCCAATGGGGGTGGCGGGAAGCCGCAGCGAGCACATCTCTCGCCCGCGCCGCTTCTCGCCACCCCCATTGGCCCGGGACGGCGAACCGTGGCGAGTGGGGGCCGCAATTGGCCGAACCTGCCGCATCAGCAGGTAAATAAACTGGCCGGCCCGCCAGGGTGCTTACCCTGGCGAGCCGCATGCCGAATGTTGCCGACCCCTAACCTAGACTGTGTGTAGTCAGCCCAAATCACCACCAAAGATTAAGCCCCTGGAAGAATCCTGGGTGAGTTGGTAATAGATTGCCATCTACAATTTTGAAAACAGCAACATATGCTACAAGCTCCGGATGAATGTGGTTGACACACCCACCAATCACTGAAATCCTTCTTTTCTGTTGCTTCAGGCTCTGACTTTGTTCGGGTGCTGGTATAATACACCAAAGCAGGAATGGATGTTTTGCAACATGGCCTGTAAATTTTCACACTGAAAAAAGAGAGCGAAATGAATACCGGATCCCTATGAGACAATATATAACCTGCAGAGATTCAGAGTATGCCTTTTTTTAAAAGTAGAATTCTTTACGGTATTTTGTGGAAGAGTAGTATCCTTTTAAAGACTTCATCTAATCAGACAAAGACCTGGCTATAACACCTATGGGTGAGAGGCTACAAAAACACCTCCTTTGTTGCCAGGTTTGCCCACTGTACACTGTTTCCCAAGGTATGATAGATATTTGTATTTGGGCAAGGGAGAGTTGGCAGAAATTCAAGACAAATAAAATTTAAGCAATGCTTGTAGGTCAGGGGGAAGTGCTTTAAAGATCTTTCTATTAGTTTATGTACCCTTGTTGTTCAGGGAGTAAGGACGCCATTCATGAGATGGATTAGGCGTTTGGGGATCCCTTTGAATTCTCAAGCCCATGTTGAGACAGTTCTTTGGAGCAGATATTATCACCTTTATTTACCTGGAAAGTCCATGCTTTCCTCTCTTTAACAAGGCCCCTGTCACAGTCATCCATGTCTTCATCACCTTCATGCTAGATTACTTTAATTCTCCTATTTGGACTTTCTTTGAACTTGATCTGGGGAGCTACAGCAGTTGCGGGACATGGGAACCCATTAATCCTTGGAAAAGAGGCAAGGGACTCAATAATGTCTTCCCTCTCATATTTGTACTGAATACCAGTAAGCCTATATATGAAGCTTATACTGATTATATGAAAAGCATTTAATAATACAGGTCTGTCGCATCTTAGGCGCATTTAACATGTGCGATTTCAGCTTTATGCTGTTGGCAAAAACAACCAAAAAAAAGCAACAAAAAAGAGAAAAATAACAATTTAAATACTGTTTCTGTAGTGTGGGCGATTCCGCCTGCCATTACACTCAATGTAATTTTGACTATATGCGATTTTCGCTTTAGGCGCTGACTGCAGAACGTAACCCCAGCGTAAGATGAGACAGACCTGTATGAGCATGAGGTTCTAGAGTGGCCATCTCTCTTTCTCTGTGTTCTTTCAAGGTAATTATGATCAATTGTGACTGCTCGGGCTCTGTTTCCCCATATGAATTGGGCTGTCAGCAGGGCCATCTCTGTTTGTGTACCCCATCTTTGGAACTCATTCTTTGAATGTGTCCATCAGAGATGCACTTGAGCTGTATTTACGTGACATTGTCAGGATTTTCTATTTGCGTGAGTTCATCCTTGACCTTTTCAACCTCCCTTTTAACGCTAGTTCTTCCATTTCTTTTCCTTCTCCCCATTTTTGATAGGCAGATTAGCTATTTTCCCCTTGGCCATTTGGCCCAGTTTAATTTAATGAACATTGTAAATACCTTTTGATTGGTGCTGCACAAAACAATGGATACTATTGAAATAAATACAGTAACAGCATTACCAATATCCAAGTCAATGCTTTGTAGAAACTTTGAGAGTGAAAGGTAATATATAAAACCAAATTCTCCTCCTTTCTGTCAATGGTATGGAACAAATGTAAGGACTAAAAAGGGGAAAATGTAGTAGTGTCCATACTGATTCCAGATGTTCATCTAAAAGGTGCTATTTATGAGAGGATATTATTGGGAACAGTCCTAACCTAATATGTAAAGGATTACACAAACTGTTTCACTTGTGCGTGCACACACATTTCTCCTCACAATGTGAGAGCTCTATAAATCTAAAGAGGAAGAAGTGAGAGAACTGGATCAGCAGTACTGTAATAGCAAAAATGGCTCTATTTAGATTTTAAAGTAGAAGTCCTCCGTTTTAGTGAGAACCCCCAAACTTCACAAAAGTAATGTCTTGGTGTAACTTAAATCAGTGGCAAGAAGATCTCAAACTTGAGGTCCTTTTCTGTTTGGATAATTGTTTGAAAATTTGGATACTTATGTGAAAATTTCTATCCAGTCTTCAGAACTAGGCTGGAAATCTCAGGAGAGGAGGCTTTCTTGCAAAATTTCGGATATTGCTTCCAATAACTGGAGCAGAATCACTGTAAGACTGGCCTTCCTTATAGTGTTTAGGCACCTCTGCTGCCAATCCCAGGTGGAACAAGGAGTTCAAAGGGAAGAAAAAAGTGAACTTGTTGAAATCATAAATAAAGCTTGTTTAAATTGTGGGTGAGGTTTAGGGAAGGGTGGAAGTTTTCAGACTCTCATTTAATTCTAACCTGCTCATCCATTTTTAATAGATAAATTACAAAATGTAAAACAATTTTAATATATGTGAAAGATCTTTAAAAATCTGATAGAGAATAAGCAATGGGTGGGTACAATTTCCCTGTCTTCACTTTAAAAATGCCACGTTTTTGAGGTGGGCTCTACGGGAACATAAGAGTGTGTGGTACTTTACAGCCGTATAGAAAGATGCAGTCCCTGTCCTGAAGTGCTTACAGTCTCTTGAAGTCAATGGGAATCTAGGTCTATGCATAGGCTGTCTGTGCATCACTCATTGCAGCAGAGGTTTTAAATACTAGATTTAGAAATGGAAGGCTATCTGGAATTGATAAATCCACATGTATTAGTGAATGTGTTTGTTCTAATGGCAACTGTGTGCTGCATCACCTTCCCTAATAGGGAAGCTATTAAAACTTCAGACTTGTGCATTAACTACTGATGGGTTGATTTCCTGTTTGTTAGTGTACCATTAGAGTGTCAAATGGCTCTGGAAAGTTTCAAGGCAGTCGTCTGGACTTTTCACACTTCAGGGATATTTCTTTCAGACACACACTCTGCTTGATTCTTGATCATTAAATATCAGCTGAAGACCATGAGTGGAGGAGAAGTCAGACTTCAAACCTGAAAAATGTCCGAAAGTGAATTGCTGCTTAATTATGATCTTGGAGTCAATAAAATCACCTGATGGCAGATTTAGAGGAACTCATTAGGAAATGGAATTCAGTCCTACAGAACACAAGCTGCAATGGCTCTGGAACCAGGCCATTTCAATAAGGTCTTCAAATAACATATGAGGGAGGGAGCCTCCAGGGCATAGCTCTCTGAAAGCACAACCGTGAGGAATCTATATGTATGCAGCAATTGGAGTAGTAAGACCAAAGGTGTGGAGTCTTAGATGAAATTTAAAACTAAGTAAATAAAAAGGAATTTAGGCCATTCATGCCCACTTATAAGTAGGGTTGACAACCCTCCAGGATTGGCCTGGAGCCTCCCGAAATCGGCATTGATCTCCTGTTATCTGTTGAAAGTAATCCAGGAGATTTTAATAGGATATTTTAAGAAATTGACATTACATCATGGGGGGCGGGGAGAGGGAGGGAGAGGAGAATCTCCTGGAATAGCTTCAGTCAGAGTTGGCAATCCTACTTATAAGTGACATTTTACAATCTTGACTTGTAGTGCAAGCTGTGATATCCAATGAGGATCTGGTGTACAGGGCCTCTTATTACATAATTTTGGGGTTAGTGTATTTATTTTGCCTTTTAATTTAACAATTCCAGTTTTAAAAGGCTGTGTTAAATAATATGAAGACTTATCATAGGGCCAAACCCTGATTCCTGCACGCATTCCTTTCATTTATTTCTCCAGGCCTTGCTATTGTTGCATCTAGATGTTCCACTGTGTTTGGCTCTGGTGGAGTGGTTCCCATCTCAAAAACTCCTTGACCTTCCCCCAAAACCTCCTTTTACACTATGGTGTATAAAGCACCTACAGAGTACAGCTCCATGGCACACAAGAAGTAAGGATCTCCTGCAAAGCGTTCTATAGCCTTCCCTACCTCTTCTGTGGTTCAGTAGTTCTGCTGCCTTTCAGGCAGGGTGCACTCCACATAGGTGATGAATGGGATCTTTTCCCTAAAGAAGCAAAAGAATGTGGGGAAAATAAGGGCTACCTGCTCTGGAAATATGGAATATTATCTGCAATTTCATATGGAATATAGAGAAAACAGTCAATAACCATCTTATGGAACCTCCTTTTAGTAAACTCAGATGCAGTAAAGGTCTAATGAAGCAAAATAAAGTTGTTTCAATGTGGACACTGCAATTCTGGTTATAGCAACTTTCTTAAAATGAAATTGTGCTGTGGGAGGAAAAAACTATGTGCTTCATTTGTAAGAGTATTTCTTGTACTTTGCTTAGAACCTTGAGTCTAGTTTTAAAATATTCTTTCTCCCACCTCCCTCCTTTAAAATGTAAGAATGACAGCAGCGTTCTGCACAACCCCCAAGGAACCTGCAGTCAGTCCACTTTCTGCTTCAGCCCAGACCCTGTATTTTTCAGTCTTGTACATCTGTCTTCAAAACGTATTGCAAACTTTGCCCAATAACATTATGGGTTCAAATGCAAAGAAATACCAACGAGGGACAAGATTAAGATAATCAAAGTCATTTTGCTTGTTACTTGAGTAATGTGATGCAGTGGAAAAAGGATAGCTAATTATTGTATCATTTTACTGTTTTGAAATGTTTGGGTCTCAATTCTATTCTTGTTTTTAAAAGTGAACGACTGGAGCAACCTAATCTTAATTGTCTGCTGCTGTGTTTGCTGCAGCTGATCTGGCTCTAAGCAGGGTTTCCAAAGCCATATTTCTAGAAAATACAGTCTGTGTTTAACTTTTATACCTATGAATATGTAAACGTCTTTTCTTATGTATTATTTGTCTAGTACATGCCTCTGCCTGGCTATCCAAATTAGAACAGGCAGCTTAGACTTCTTTACTAAACTGCATAAATACTGCAAAATATTTTATTCATGCATTCATTCAGAGTGTTAAATGAAATCGCTTCATCTGTGTTCACACTATTTGTGTGCTCACTTTCTACAAGTAGGCTAGGACAGTGCTTCTCAAAACCAGTCTGCTGCTTGTTCACGGAAAGCTCCCGGCGGTCTGGGCCTGTTTGTTTACCTGCTGCGTCCACAGGTTCGGCCGATCGCGGCTCCCACTGGCCGCGGTTCGCCGTCCCGGGCCAATGGGGGCTGCAGGAAGCGGCGCGGGCCAAGGGATGTGCTGGCTGCCCTTCCCGCAGCCCCCATTGGCCTGGAGCAGCGAACCGCAGCCAGTGGGAGTCGCGATCGGCCGAACCTGCGAACGCAGCAGGTAAACAAACCGGCCCGGACCGCCAGGGGCTTTGCCTGAACAAGCGGCGGACCAGCTTTGAGAAGCACTGGTCTAGGAAACCAGGTTACTTTTATTTGTGTATTTGCATTACCATAGGAGCCCCAGTCAGGGACCAGGATCCCACTCCGCTAGTTTCTGTGCAAACACAGAAAAAAGGTGGCCCTGTCCCAGAGAGCTTACAATCTAAGTGTAAAACAAGAGACAACAGATGGATACAGACAGATGGGGCACTATGAGGAAACTATGGGACAGTACTGGACAGCATGATAGACTGTGCTCTTGGCACACCCGCAGCCTATCCATTGTCAAGTTTTTGTAGGCATGCAGCAAATGAGAGTTTTAAGGAGGGATCTGAAGGATGATAGCAAGGTAGCGTTGCAGATGTTTATGGGGAGCTCCTCCCAAGTACAAAGGGCAGCACGGGAGAAAGCACAAAAGTGGAAGTTTGAAAATTTAACAAGTGGAAGTTGGCATCATGGGATAGTTGGAGGTGGGAGTTGACAGTTTGATATAGATAATGCGTAGGGTGGGGATGGGCCTTGAAAACAGGCAGCTTTATGTTAGATGCACCACAGATGGGGGAGCCAGTGGAAGGGTGCAAAAAGAGGGATGGCATAGTCAAAGCAATGAGCTAGGAAAATAATCTTTGCAGCAGGATTCTGAATGGATCTGAGCAGGGCACAATTGCATTGGTCAAGGCCAGTGAAAAGGATGCTGCACTCAAGGCAGGACTAAGTATTGAGACGTGAGATAATAGAATTAAGACGTGAGATCATAGACTTGTAGGACTGGAAGGGACCTCGAGAAGTCTTCTACCCCAATCCCCTGCACTCAAGGCAGGACTAAGTATTATCTAGACCATCCCTGACAGGTGTTTTATCTAATCTGCTCTTAAAAACTTCCAGTGATGGAGATTCCACAACCTCCTTGGACAATTTATTCCAGTGCTTAACCACCCTGTTTTTCCTAGTGTCCAATCTAAACTGCCCTTGCTGCAATTTAAGTCCATTGCTTCTTGTCCTATCCTCAGTGATTAAGGAGAACAATTTTTCACCCTCCTCCTTGTACAACTTTGTATGTACTTGAAAACTGTTATCATGTCCCCCCTCAGTCCGCTCTTCTCCAGACTAAACAAACCCATTTTTTTCAATCTTCCCTCATAGCTCATATTTTCTAGACTTTTAATAATTTTTGTTGCTCTTTTCTGGATTTTCTCCAATTTGTCTACATCTTTCCTGAAATGTGGCACCCAGAAGTGGACACAGTGCTCCAGCTGAGACCTAATCAGCACTGAGTAGAGCAGAAGAATTACTTCTCGTGTCTTGATTACAACACGCCTGCTAATACAGCCCAGAATGATGTTTGCTTTTTTTTGCAACAGTGTTACATTGTTGACTCATATTTAGCTTGTGATCCACTATGACCCCCCAGAACTCTTTATGCAGTAGTCCTTCTTAGGCAGTCATTTCCCATTATGTATGTGTGCAACTGATGAGATGATAGTCTGGACAAGAGTTTTAACTGTGCGGTTGGATAGGAAAGGCTGTGCCTTAGACGGATGGTGAAAAAAGAATCTGCAAGATTTAGACATAGCCTGGATGTGAGGATCTAGAGGGAGGTCCTGGTTGAAGACCAGGTCTGAGTCACAGGCAAGATGGTGGTGTTGCCCACCATCGGGAAAGCAGGTGGGGAAAGGGCTTGAGAGAAAAGACTAAGAGCTTTGTTCTAGCTATGCTGAGCTTGAGGTGATGGCTAGACATCCATGAGATGTTAGAGAGACAGACTGAGATTTTAGTTTGGACAGAAAGAGACAGGTGTGGAGTAGAGAAGTAGATATGTGAGTTGTTGGTATAGAGATGGTAGTTGAATCTGTTTATGATGAGATTACCCAGAGGTAAGGTGTAGAGGAAGAAGAGAAGAGGATTAAGGACAGAGCCCTGTGGAACCCCCACAGAAAGTTGGTGTGGGGGGTGAGGAGGATTGTCTGAATGACATGCTGGAGGGGCGATTAGAGAAGTAGGAGAAAATCCAGGAGAGGACAGGGTCATGAAAGAAAAGGGAGGACAAGATTTGAAGAAGAGCCTGGTTAACTGTCAAAGGTGACTGACAAGTCAAGGAGGATGAGGGTGGAGTACTGACTCTGAGATTTGGCTGAAAAGATGTCACTAGAGACTTTGGCTAGAAGATTTTCAGTGGAGCGTAAAGGATGGAAGCTGGATTGGAGAGGGTCTAGGATACAATTGGAGGAGAGGAGCTCCAGACAGTGACTGCAAGCAGAATGTGCAATGAGTTTAGAGATGAAAGGGAGAAGGGTTGTAACTGAAGAGACAAGTGGGGTCAAGGGAGGGAGAGATTATAGACTGCTTGTATTGTGAGGGGAAAGAGCCAGAGGAGAGTGAGAAGTTAGGGAGGGAACTAGAGGAGATGAGAGCACACAACGGAGATCTGGAGATGGGATAGAATCCTGGGGCAAGTTGAGGGGTTAGAGAAGGAGAACAGACTAGACAGTTCTGCATCTGTGACAGAAGAGAAGGAAGAAAAGGTTGAGGGAAGGCAAGCTAAGGCCACTTAACATTTTGTCAGTTTTCTCTTAGGCAGAGAATGTAGTGGACCAATATATTTTGCAATATTTTGGATTTAGGAATGCTAGCATTTAAGTGAAAGGTCCATCATAGGGAGGAAGCTGGCTGCTGGTTACTTCTGGCAGCAGGCAGTGCTTCACCCTTGCTCCCAACCCACCATCCATAGAGAGAGAAAAACTGGTATGCTGCCCTGGGAACAAGCAATGAGGAATCTCCCCCGAAGGTGGAGGAGGAGAAGCCATGTACTCCCAAGCCAGGAGGATCACACCCGTCACTCAAAGAGGTGAAATGAAGGGTGGTGGTTAGTGACTTCTTTCTGGGGGAGGATGGAGCAACATCTGCCTGGCTGACCTCGCATCCCAGGAGGTGTGCTGCCTGCCAGTGGCCTGTATCTGAGACGTTACAGAAGGATTTCCAGGGATCATCCAGCCCTTTGATTACTATCCAGTGCTGTTCATCCATGTGGGCACTAATGATACTGCAAGGTATGACCCTGAGCAGATCAGAAGTGACTACAGGTCTCTGGGAGTGAGGGTGAAAGAGTTGGGGTGTGTAGGTGGTGTTCTCATTGATCCCTCTGCCCAGACAGAGACAGATAAATCCTGGAGGTAAATGCTTGGCTGCATGGATGGTGTTTCCAGGAGGGTTTCAGTTTCCTTGACCATGGGATCTTGTTCTGAGAAGAAGGACTGCTGAGCACTGTTGAGGAAGGGGAAGAGTATCTTTGGATACAGGCTGGCTAACCTAGTGAGGTGGTCTTTAACCTGGGTTTGATGGGGACAGGAGACAGAATTCCACAGGTAAGTCTGAAACATGGAGACTTGGGTTGGAATCTGGGGGGAACATGTGCAATCACAGCGGGGACAAAGGAGTGACAAGAGAGAATATAGAGGGGGAAACTAATGAATATCTTAAATGTCTGTATGCCAATTCAGAAGTATGTGGAATAAACGGGAAGAACTAGAGATATACTAGTAAATACAATTATGACATAATTGTCATCACAGAAACTTGGTGAGATAATTCCCATGACTGGAATATAGGTAGAGAAGGGCATAGCTTGTTCCAGAAGGACAATGAGGGGAAAAAGGGGGGCGGCATTGCCTTGCATATCAAAGATGTATATACGCTTGCACTGAAGTTGAGATAGAAGTGGGAGGCAGACCTGTTGAAAGTCTCTGAGTAAAGATAAAAGGGGTAAAAAAACAAGGGTGATGTAATCTATGACCTACCATGATGTAACCAGGAAGAAGAGGTGGATGAAGCTTTTTTTAAACAACTAACAAAATCATCCAAAACACAGGACATGGTGGTGATGGGGGACTTCAACTACGCAAAATAATGCAGCAGGGCACAGATTACCTAACCAGTTCTTGGAATGCACTGGAGACAACTTTTTATTACAGAAGGTGGAGAAAGCGACAAGGGGAGAGGCTGTTATAGATTTGATTCTGACAAACAGGAAGGAAATAGCTGAGAATTTGAAGGTGGAAGGTAGCTTGGGTGAAAGTGATTGTGAAATGTTAGAGTTCATGTTTCAAAGGAATGAACATGGAAAACAACAGAATAAAGATAATGGACTTCAAGAAGGCAGACTTTAGCAAGCTCAGAGAATTGGTAGGTAAAATCCCATAGAAGCAAGTCTAAGGGGACAAAAAATGTTGAAGAGATTTGGCAGTTTTTAAAAGAAACATTATTAAGGGAACAAGAGCAAACTATCCTAATGCTTAGGAAAGATAGGAAGGATGGTAAGAGACCACCCTTGCTTAACCAGGAGATCTTCAGTGACCTGGAGCTCAAATGAGAGTAATACAAAAAGTGGAAATTAGGTTAAATTATGAAGGATGAACTATATAACAACACAAGCATGTAGGGACAACATCAGAAAGGCCAAGGCAAAAAATTAGATTGAACTAGCTAGGGACATAAAGGGTAACAAGAAAATATTTTACAAATACATGAGAATCAAGATTCCAAGGACAGGGTAGGCCCATTACTTAAGAGGAGTGTTAAATGGCTTTTTTGTTTGTTTTCACCAAAAAAGTTAGCAGTGATTGGGCAACTAACATAACGAACATCAGGGCACATCTACACTGGCAAAAGGTACAGTGCTGGCAGTTACAGCACCGCTCAGAAAGCACAGAAGGAAAACCAAACTGTTGTGTGTTCACACTGACAGCTGCCTGCGCAATAGCGTGTTCACACTTGCAGCGCTATTCAGAGCGGTGCATTCTGGGCAGCTATCCCACAGAGTACCTCTTTCTTTTTTGCCGCTAAGACTTGTGGGTAGGCGGAGGAGGTTGCGGGGCTTCCTGGGTCCAGTCCCAATGCCCCATGATGCATTGCTTTGCATCCCAGAAATCCATGTTTCTGTCCGCATTTGGCACCATCTTTCAACGGTTTGTGTACTGCGCGCCCTGCCTCTTTCAAGCTGCAGGAATGGATCCTGAACTGCTGACCAGTATGCTGCTCGCTCTGACCAACACGTCATAAGTGGCAGTGGAGTTATTCCTTAAACTACAAAGGCAAGAGGAGTGCGACATTGATCTCACCACGCATACTAACTACGACATGAGAATGCTACGACATAGAATCATAGAATATCAGGGTTGGAAGAGACCTCAGGAGGTCATCTAGTCCAATCCCCTGCTCAAAGCAGGACCAATACCAACTAAATCATCCCAGCCAAGGCTTTGTCAAGACGGGCCTTAAAAACCTCTAAGGATGGAGATTCCACCGCCTCCCTAGGTAACCCATTCCAGTGCTTCACCACCCTCCTAGTGAAATAGTGCTTCCTAATATCCAACCTAGACCTCCCCCACTGCAACTTGAGACCATTGCTTCTTGTTCTGTCATCTGCCACCACTGAGAACAGCCTCACTACATCCTCTTTGGAACCACCCTTCAGGTAATTGAAGGCTGGTATCAAATCCTCCCTCACTCTTCTCTTCTGCAGACTAAATAAGCCCAGTTCCCTCAGCCTCTCCTCATAAGTCATGTGCCCCAGACCCCTAATCATTTTCGTTGCCCTCCGCTGGACTGTCTCCAATTTGTCCACATCCCTTCTGTAGTGGGGGGACCAAAACTGGATGAAATACTCCAGATGTGGCCTCACCAGTGCCAAATAGAGGGGAATAATCACTTCCCTCGATCTGCTGGCAATGCTCCTACTAATACAGCCCAATATGCCATTGGCCTTCTTGGCAACAAGGGCACACTGCTGACTCATATCCAGCTTCTCATCCACTGTAATCCCCAGGTCCTTTTTTGCAGAACTGCTGCTTAGCCAGTCTGTCCCCAGCCTGTAGCGGTGCATGGGATTCTTCCTTCCTAAGTGCAGAACTCTGCACTTGTCCTTGTTGAACTTTATCAGATTTATTTTGGCCCAATCCTCCAATTTGTCTAGGTCACTCTGGACCTTATCCCTACCCTCCATCGTATCTACCTCTCCCCGCAGCTTAGTGTCATCTGCGAACTTGCTGAGAGTGCAATTAATCCCATCATCCAGATCATTAATAAAGATGTTGAACAAAACCGGCTCCAGGACCGACCCCTGGGGCACTCCGCTTGATACCGGCTGCCAACTAGACATCGAGCCATTGATCACTACCCATTGAGCCCGACAATCTAGCCAGCTTTCTATCCACCTTATAGTCCATTCATCCAATCCATACTTTTTAACTTGCTGGAAAGAATACTGTGGGAGACCATATCAAAAGCTTTGCTAAAGTCAAGATATATCACATCCACCACTTTCCCCATATCCACAGAGCCAGTTATCTCATCATAGAAGGCAATCAGGTTGGTCAGGCATGACTTGCCCTTGGTGAATCCATGTCAACTGTTCCTGATCACCTTCCTCTCCTCCAAGTGCTTCAAAATGGATTCATTGAGGCCTTGCTCCATGATTTTTCCACGGACTGAGGTGAAGCTGTAGTAGTCCCCGGATTCTCCTTCTTCCCTTTTTAAAAAATGGGCACTGTATTTGCCTTTTTCCAATTGTATGGAAAACTCCCCTGATCGCCACGAGTTTTCAAAGATAATGGCCAATGGCTCTGCAATCACATCAGCCAACTCCCTCAGCACCCTCAGATGCATCAGATCTGACCCCATGGACTTGTGCATGTCCAGCTTTTCTAAATAGTCCTTAGCCTGTTCTTTCACCACTGAGGGCTGCTCACCTCCTCTGCATACTGTGCTGCCCAGTGCAGCAGTCTGTGTGCTGACCTCGTCTGTGAAGACGAGGCAAAAAAAGCATTGAGTACTTCAGCTTTTTCCATATCATCTGTCACTAGGTTGCCTCCCCCATTCAGTAAGGGTCCCACACTTTCCCTGACCACCTTCTTGTTGCTAACATACCTGTAGAAACCCTTGTTTCTTGTTACCCTTCACATCCCTTGCTAGCTACAACTCCAACTGTGCCTTGACCTTTCTGATTACACCCCTGCATGCTCTAGCAATATTTGTATACTCCTCCCTAGTCATCTGTCCAAATTTCCACTTCTTGTAAGCTTCCTTTTTGAGTTTAAGCTCACCGAAGATTTCACTGTTAAGACAAGCTGGTCGCCTGCCATATTTGCATGATATTGTTTGTGGCATTCATGGAGGTGCTGACCACAGTGGAACGCTGCTTTTGGGCTCGGGAAACAAGCACTGAGTAGTGGGATCGCATCGTCATGCACGTCTGGGATGATGAGCAGTGGCTGCAGAACTTTCGGATGAGGAAAGCCACATTCATGGGACTGTGTAATGAGTTTGCCCCAGCCCTGCAGTGCAAGGACATGAAAATGAGAGCTGCCCTGTCACTGGAAAAGTGCGTGGTGATTGCACTGTGGAAGCTGGCTACTCCAGACTGCTACCGATCGGTCGCTAACCAGTTCGGAGTGGGAAAGTCGACCATTGGAGTCATGTTGATGGAAGTGTGCAGGGCCATTAATCGCATCCTGCTCCGAAAGACTATGACTCTGGGCAACGTGCGTTACATTGTGGATGGCTTTGCACAAATGGGCTTCCCTAACTGCGGAGGGGCGATAGATGACACATATATTCCAATTCTGGCACCAGACCACCTAGCCACCGAGTACATTAATCACAAGGGGTATTTCTCAATGGTTCTCCGGCGCTTGTGGATCACCGTGGGCGTTTCACAGACATTAACGCAGGCTGGTCCGGAGAGGTGCATGATGCACACATTTTTTGGAACACTGGCCTGTTCAAGAAGCTGCAAGCAGGGACTTTCTTCCCAGACCAGAAGATCACCATAGGTGAAGTTGAAATGCCCATTGTGATCCTGGGAGACCCCATCTACCCCTTAATGCCTTGGCTTATGAAGCCATACACGGGGCAACTTGACAGCAGCAAGGAGTGGTCCAACATCAGGCTGAGCAAGTGCAGAATGACTGTTGAGTGTGCATTTGGCCATTTAAAAGCCCATTGGCGATCCCTGTATGGGAAGCTGGACATGGCCGGTATTCCTGTGCTTATAGCCGCGTGCTCCATAATATTTGTGAAGGGAAGGGTGAAAGCTTCACTCAGGGCTGAACCACAGAGGCTCAGCTCCTGGAGGCTGAGTTTGAACAGCCAGAGACCAGGACTAATAGAGGGGCGCAGCGCGGGGCCATAAGGATTAGGGATGCCTTGAGGCAGCAATTTGAAGCTGAAAGCCACTAATATTTGTTGCTATGCTTGGGATTGCAGTGCTTGTAATGCTAGGAAGTAATCGGTGAGCAACAACTCGCTTCAGCAATTCCCAAAATCAGATCCACTTACCAGGGGCCTCTTCTCCTGTTTGCGCTTCGCCAAGATCCGACTGCTGTGACTGGCTAAGCTCCTCCAGGGTAGAAAAGAGCTCCTGACTGCATGCATCTCTGGCCTCCGAGTCATCCTCTGCCTCTGGTCCCCTCCCCCTCTTCGTTCAAGATTTCATCCTCCTGGCTTGGTCCACTCTCGACTGGCATGCAAGGCAATGAAGTATCCACAAGGGCCTTTGCAGTGGAGGTGGGCTCGCCACCAAGTATCACGTCCAGCTCTTTGTAGAATCGGCAGCTCGTGGGCACAGCACAGGAGCGGCGGTTTGCCTCCCGTGCCTTGTGGTAGGTGTTCCACAGCTCCTTCACTTTGACCTTGCACTGCAATGTGTCCCAGTCATGGCCCCTTTCTATCATGCATCATGAAATCTGTCCTTAGGTATCATAATTTCGATGGCTGGAGCGCAGCTGTGACAGCACTGCCTCCTCTCCCCAAATGCTGATGAGGTCCAGCAGCTTGGCATTGCTCCAAGCGGGGGATCACCTGGTGCATGGAGCAGGCATGCCCACCTGGAAAGATGCACTGAGACCACTGCACGCTTCACTGAGCAAACAGGAAAGGGACTTTTAAATTTGCAAAGGAATGTATGGGGTGGGTCTGACTGTTGGTCATCTGAGGGCAGGGCAGTAGAGTTCAAACCAATGACCAGAGAGGTGAGAACAGGCATTGTGGGACACCTCCCAGAGGCCAATCGCAGCGCTGTAATCACCACTGTGTCTAAACTGGCACCGCAGCACTGTAGCCCCAGCACAGAAAGCTGTATGCCTCTCATCGGGGTGTTTTTTTTTAGAGTGCGTCAACTGTGCAGTTTCTGTGCACTAAGTGGCTTGGCAGTGTGTTCACCTTGGGAGTTACACCGCAGAAAGCTGCTTTACTGCATAGAAACTTGCCAGTGTAGACAGGGCCTCAGGGTAAATGGAATAGGATCTGAGGTTAAAATAGGAACCAATTAAGAATTACTCGGACAAGTTAGATGTCTTCAAGTTGGCAGGGCCTTGGTGAAATACATCTTTGAATACTTGAGGAACTGTCTGACGAGATCTCTGAGCCATTAGTGATTATCTTTGAGAACTCATGGAGTATGGGATAAATACCCAAAGAGTGGGAAAGGGAAAATATAGTACCTATCTACAAAAGGGGAAATAAGGACAACCCAGGGAATTATAGACCACTCAGCTTAACTTTGGTACCCAGAAAGATAATGGAGTAAATAATTAATCAATCAGTTTGCACCTAGAAGAAAATAAGGTGACAAGTAACAATCAGCATGGATTTGTCAAGAACAAATCATACCAAACCAACCTAATAGCCTACTGTAAGGGTAGTTAAGCTCTGGAACAAATTACCTATGGAGGTTGTGGAATCTCATTCATTGGAGGTTTTTAAGAACAGGTTAGACAAACATCTGTCAGAGCTGGTCTAGATAATACTTAGTCTTGCCTCAGGGCAGGATACTGAACAAGATGACCTATCGATGTCCTTTCCAGTCCCACATTTCTATAATTCAGTTGTGACATGCTACCTACTGTAATTGAAAACCCAAGTGTGCTTGAGACCACAAAATGCCATGGTCTTTTCTCACCGATATCCAATCCATTGTGTTGCATGTATGTTTTTGGAAACAGTTCAATAAAACAAAAAATGTGGTCAATTTACACTAGTAACATGCATAGGCGTAGTTTGACTTCTGTATTTGGGTGGGCAGCTCCAGTCAAGCCAGTGGTGCTGTGCCGTGTGGGAACAAATTCTGCACCTGCCTGAGGCTTGCAGTTTGGGGGGGGCAATGCCACCCTGCTCCCCCAAACTATGCCCAGGCCTGGATGATGTGGCATAATAACATATAGCCAGACACTCGCTGTTGAAAAGACAGCTTAATATTATTGTTTTATTACTAATAGTGATTTACCATATGTAGCATCATAAACATATATGGTACTTTAAAAAAGTACGTTTCCGATGTTCAAAAGCGTAGCCTAAACTAGATAAGACAGGACGTGGCACAACAGATGAGTATAGGAGGGCATTGAGATTACTGCTGAGAAGGTGTAGGGAGGATTGCTGAAAGAAGTGAATTTTATATAAGGAGAGAGAGAGAGGGAGAGAAAGAACCTTTCCCCATTTTCAGGAACTTTAAGCCCAGATAAATGAAATAGCTGTATCTGGCCCGGTGCTTGCTCTCTTGGAGCAACAGTTGTGTGCAGTGCTTAATTTGTAATGAAAGAGGTGCCGGGGCTCAAACAATTTTTTTACATTCATAACTGATGCAGCAAGGTGCTGGGGCTCTGAACTGCCAAGCCTAGAGGTGCCGGGACTCAGTCCTGGCAAGCCCTGGCACAAATTAAGCACTGGTTGTGCGTGGTGGCTGATATCAGTAGGTTGACTCTATTTTTTTCAAGGCAATAATGTACACTGTAAGAATAAATTTATGGGACCGCACCCTGAGGTGTTGTATTCAAGCTACAAAATCCTAGACAATATACAATTATAGAATTGTATGTGAGCGTGTGATCCTTGCGTGGTTACTGCTGAAACATTGGGCAAAATATGCCCTATATAGACTTGATACATTGAGTTAAGTACATAAGGAACAAAATAAGGGATGGGTGGCCACCTTAGTTTGTTGCTTTGAAACAACATGGGGAGTAGAGGTAAAGGAAGCTTTTCTTTGTATTGTATTATTTTCATTTCTTTTTTGTCCTCTTTTAATTTATGTGTTAGAATATTCCCCTCCTAAAGTAAACTGATTTCAGGAAAGTCTGGGAGAATCTTCCCTGAATCAACTTTTTTTGTGGAGAAACAGTATAAAGCAGTGTATTTTGGAAATAAATTCTGAAGATAAGTCATTGGAAGGGTAACATCAAGGGGCTGGAAAGTCAGTCAGAGAATTGTTTTGCAGAACCACCAGGTGATACATGGGAATCACAATGAGAACATTGCCCATCAGCAACCAACTTGGAGTTGGTTAGCACCTGAATAATAGGCCTTTGTGTCAAATACTATTATCCAGCCCTTCCTCCTTAGCAATATGTCCACCTTCTCCCCACTATTGTTGAACCTCTTTTAAAGCTGTTTTAGCAGCTGTTTTTGGCTGAAACTCTGTCCCATTCGGTGCATATGTTTGGGTCTTGGGGGGGGGGGGGAATATATTCCTTAAAATCAAGGCACATTCTGCAGAAAATTGGTGGCTGTTTCTAATTGCCAGATGATTAGAGTTGTTTCTGTGATGTTAAACAACAGTGCCATATACACATTGTTCAACCTCAATAAATGTGCTTTTAATAATTATGTTGTATGTAAATAATACAACATGACTCTCATCAAAATCTTAAGTTAATGCATATTTTGTCCTCTTAATGTAAAGCACTACCACTGTGAAAGGAAGAGAACTTTTATCTTGTGCCATCTTTTTAAAGCTGAAACTTCCAATGATGCAGTAAAGACAACTTCCTTTTGTACTGTGTTTCCTTTTATAAAATCACAGCATTTGACTCCTCAGGGGAAATTACTCAATGATAAACTCGTCTTTAAACTTTTTCAAATCTAGCAATGATATGTCTATCTGTGTGCATTTGATATGCCATTGACTGAATCATTTCACCAAATAGGATTGCAGTACACGGAATAATTAAGGAGATTAAGGTGAAAAAGGAGAAGACAAGATGGGTGAAAGAAAAGACAAGAATGTGGAAGTGGAGAAGAAAGAAGGGGAAGCTACTTTTGATGTCACAGTCCCACCAACCGTGGACTTATGACAAGGACCAACTAGTAAGGACAATATACTAGTTTGCGTGTTTTATAGTAAATCATATGTAAATTAAATAAGAAACTAAAGTTACTCGGCTAAACTCTGTGCTGATTTACGTCCCATGCCAATCTCCACTGACTTCAAATGATCTCAGAAGCTGAAATAAGCAGGAACCATCATTTTAAGTTATTTTAATAAGCTTGACCCTGGCAGTGATCCAATAACTTGCTGCTTAAATGTTTAAAATACTAGTAGTTTCCAAAAGTAGTGAAAGACCAAAGACAAAATGGACCATGAACACTTCCCAATCCTGGCATGCTAGAATGTGACCTAAAATAAAACTAATTGGACCAAATTGTGGCCCAACATGCACCCATTATAACTGAGTGCAGAATTTAGCCAAATTACTTGACACATTACTGCTACCTGAATTGTATAGCCATTATTCATTAAATTATAGATGGACGTTTTTGGATTAGGAAAAAATACTTTGAGGAAAGTTGGATTGGAAATAGTCAGTAATGGGACTAGTTACATGACAAGTGTTTCTATCTCTTGATTAATAAAATAATCTGATTTATTCTTGTTAAAATATAACTCTAGGAAGTTTTTCTAGGAAATCAAACTACAGTCATGCTATTTGCATGTGTTTAAAAAAAAAAGCACCATGCTATACAGTTCTTGGAAAACTAGCCTGTCTAATGGAAGGAAGGTATCTTAGGGAAGACTTTTTTGGGTGACTCCTGTATTGATTTTAATTATTAGTTTATTTTTTTCCATAGAACACGTTTAGGATCAAATTCTGGCCATTCATGCACAGGAGCACAAAGGGGCAAATAATGTAGGTAGCCCTTTCCAAGCCTCCACATTGTCCTTACACAAGGGAGCAACCAGAATTCTGTACTTTATGCTCCTTGCACACAATTGGGAAACATTAACACTTCCCTGAGGAGGTGGGGTCTTGGTCCTGGCTCTCTCTTATACAAAGGCTGATGGTCCAGGCTAAGGCATTATGTATGAGTGCATGCTGCATCCCTTAAAAAGATATAGCATTACTGCTTCTGTGTATGCCACCTCAACACACTTGGAGGCATTCTGGATTGCCTCAGATTGCTGCCACTGGCAGTATGCACGCAGGTACACATACTATAGATATAGCAAGAGCCACCCTTCAGCATGCTCTTCCCCCGTACCTCTGGAAATAATGGGCCTGGTTCTAATCTCGTTCCATTTTTACATCAGTGTAACTGTATTGACTTCAGTAGAGTTACTCCTGATTTACACTGGTAAAAATGAAATCTGAATTTGGTGCAGAATACCTGGCACAAGTATAATGGGCCTGATTCTGATCAGTCACACTTTTGCAAATCTAGAGCAACTCCAATAGAGTTAAATACCTCCTCCCCACCTCTTCTCTGTGAACCATAATAGAGCCTAAACATTGTACACTTCACTGTTTGATTTGTATTTTTCTTTTTGCATTTCGCTCAGCTTAGATAATGAAACTGGACTGGGCTGTTTTACTTATGAACAGATCTTTGTGTGACTTTTCTGGTTTTTATGCATTCGCCTAATGCTATTGGGGTTTCAACACTACAAGAGAATCCTTCTTTTTTTCTTCTTTAAAAATGTCATTTAAATGTACTTAAAATCACAAAAATAATTCCTGTTATGCTTACGTTTCATAAAATCCTTTTTCTTTAATTAATTTTTGGGCCTATCCTAAAGTAACAGTGTCCCTTTGACATTCATAGGATTTACGGGCATACATGGAGGGAAATTTCATCCCTCTCTTGAATTTGAGTCAGAAGGATCCCAGAGGTATAAACTGTACTTGTGAATTTCCTTCTGGTTTTCATTACTATAATTCTTGTATCCTCTTTTGCATACATAATTGATTAATCTGTATTTTTAAAGGTTTATCACACTTCCTTGTTTTAATCCAGAGGTGCACAATCTCATTTTCGTAATACTTCAAGGGTCTGTGACTTCTGTTTTTGATTTGCCTACGCTGTTATTTGTAGGAACACGTTAGATAGAAAATAACAGTTTCAGCTTATTAGGATATGGACAGAATAACGCAAGCAGCAAAAAAAAAAAAAGAATTACTTGAATAATCAAGATATTGAAATGGAGTCACTGAAGCAGGAGCAGGGAGATTTTAATTACACCTCTTTGTGCCACCATATCACTTAAACCACAGTGGAAGACAGGCAGTGTTTCCATTGCTGCTTCACTTCCCAGTTTCCTTTAGTGAAGAGCAGATGTACTTTCTGGCCAAGGCTTCATAGAACTCCCATTGGTGAAAGTTGCTTAATCAGCACATTCCTCAATTTCTCTGTCCATGCCTCTTCCTATGGTCTCTTCATTAGAGGAAAGGCTATTGCTGCTTTGACACTGCAACATTCTCTTTTGGTGGAATTTCTACCTCTATGACCCTACTCCAGGGCTTATGTCCCTGGAAAGTGTCATAAGCCTAGACTGAATTTTGTCCATTGTTAATGGAGAAATTTGGCCCACTTCTTTCCCCTCAGTTGCAGCTCCACTACCCAGAACAAAAGAATAGAAATGAATTGGTGTGTGTGGGCGGGGGGGAGGGAGGAAGCTTTTCTAAAATAGAATGAATACTCTGATGTACTGTTACCAGAAGAAGTGAGTGTAATTCTCATTGAATAAATGCCAAGGATTTTTTTCAGAAAATGGCACAGTAGACTTTGAGGAGAAAGTTGAGGGCTTGTCTGCACTTAAAATGCTGCAATTGCAATGCTTCAGTGAAGACACTATCTATGCCGATGCAGGGAGGGGTTCTTGTAGGTGTTCCACCTCCCTGAGAGGCATAGCTAGGTTGGCGGGAGAATTCTCCCTTCGACCTAGCTACCACTTGTTGGGTGTGTGTGTGTAGGGCACGTGGAAGAAGGGATGAGGGACATGCAGACTGATTAAATGATTATTATGTGGCGTGATAGCCAAATTGTCAAGGGAACTTCTACCATGTGGGAGTGTGACAGAGTGCAGGGTGCAAACAGGTGAGCCTGCACTCTGATCACTCAGATGTTAATTAGTTCCCCTTGAGAAAGCTGATGGGGGTAATTAGACAATCAGGCTGGTCTGCTGGATGGTCTAAGGAGCCAATTACCCCATCTGCTCAAGGCTGAGAAAGAGGCAAGAAGGAAGTGCCGGGGAGGTGGGGAGAAATGGGGATGGGGACCAGGGCTACTTGAGCTCAGTAACATGGAGGCATTCAGGGAGGGAAACCTCTGTTCCCCTCAGGTCCTGGGGAGAGGGTCAAAAGAACTGTTGGCACTGTAAATAGACTGTTGCATGGAGATTGTTGTAGAAGTGGTGGAGGGAACTTAAAATAAAAGAATATGGTGAAGGCATAAGCACTGGCATCCATGTTGTTTCCATGAGAAAGAAGGCAGAAAAGGAGCCACGCCCTGTGACAGGGAGTATATGAATACAGTACAAGTGTTCAGAGCCCACTCTTCATCTCACCTACTCCAATGTGCTGCTGTTTTGAGTCTGCACATAGCAGCAGAATCTTTACCCCTTCTATGATCCATGTTCTTGAATATAGTTACCAGGTCCAGGTGGGTGGGTCTGGCTTGGCACTTCCACAAATGTTCTGTTTTTAGGAGACAGCATAATTTTCTAACAAACAAGAGATTGAGGAACCTATATTCCCTAATGGAAGAGGAGTGAAAGCCCCCACTCTCCCATTCATTGCAAATGTAGACCATTCCGAGATTCAGAAGTAAGATGAGGTAGCTTCCACCTCCACCTACTAAAAAAGATAGGATAGAGGCTCCCCTGGTTGCACATGTGACCTCTCAACCCCAGTTACTAGGCAGACCTTTGCCCTGGACCCCAGCTACTTGTAGAACAAGTAATATCTGACTTCAGATCTGTGCAGCTGGCTTTTTGTGTGCTTGAGCTGCACAAGCTTTCCGCTCACAGCTGACAAGCCTATCAAGTTTTGGAGGCAACTTTGGTAAAAGAAATAGTTGTAGGTTCATAGATTTTAAGACCATAAAGGACCATCAGATCATCTAGTCCAATGTTTCTCAATGATTGGTCCGTGGACTGGCACGAGCCCCTGAGATTTCCTTGACACAGTTTAAGAAGGCAGTAAGCCGGTCCCTACTATCAAAAAAACTTGAGAAACACTGATCTAGTCTGACCTGTATATCACAGGCCATTTAATTGCATCCAGTTACCCTGCACTGAGCCCCATAGCTTGTTTGACTAAAGCGTATCTTACAGAAAGTCTTGATTTGAAAAAGAGATGAAGGATCCACCATTTTGCTTAGTAGCTTGTTCCAGTGGTTATCAACCTCACTGTTCAGAAATAAGGCATAATTTTTTTAAAAAAATTGAATTTGTCTTACTTCAGCTTCCAGCCTTTAGTCTTTGTTATGCCTTTCTCTGCTAGATTGAAGAGCCATTTAGTACTTGGTATTTTCTCCCTGTGAAAGTACTTACACACTGTGAGCAAGTCAGTTTTCAGTTATCTTTTTGATAAGCTAAACATTTGAGTCAGACTCACTTGAGAGAAACTGCAGTGAGGAAAAAAACAAAGGAACTTCAAACAGAGAAAGGAGAGAGAATTGGGAATGAAAAAAGGGGAAAGAGATGGGGTAGAAGACCTCTGACCTCAGAGGAAGAGAGAGGGACAGGGGAGGTGCTTCCTGAGGGGCAAGCAAATACAGTTGTTCAGACTGCTTTTCTTTTTATGTAACTCTTTTAGCACACGCATGCCACAGCAATGAGCATATTGTAAATAGCAAGATAGACAGAAGTGGTGGAGTGTGTAGAAAAAAAGCCTCATGTCTTACCCAAAATACGGTGGAGATGGAGGAAGGGACTTACTGGCCACTCCCTGAACACATCAGAAGTAGGGAAGAGGCCATTTGGGTCTACATGTAAGAATCCAACCACTAGCAGTTGGAGTCTGTTGAGTGAGGGTGGTTGTATGGAGATAGAAGGATTGTGGCACCTCATTGAGTTAGATAAGCATTCTGATTTCTGGGTGCTTTTCTGAACCCCCAGCCTGTTTGAGCTTCTCTCAACACTCATTTTAATGTTTCTTTTTACAAATGTAGATAATATAGGAGGTTTAGTATGAAGGTATCACTTTTTTAAGACAGTTAAGAAGTTCATGTTCTAAATAACTGAAAATTCATTAGAAAGCATGCATGAATCTTTGGCAACTCAGAACATAGAGGAGTTGGATCCCCACTGGTGACCCTCCTGTTGAAACATTTCCAAATGTAGGCAACTGTGACCGGTTTCTTCCCTTCATATTGCTGATCTAGGGTGAGGAGGAAAGAGGTTACTAGACAGGTAAACTTGGTATTTGTTGTACATGGCCATATGCCTGGGTTGGCTGTAGCATATCTTCCTGTTGGGATGTGTGAAAAGGAATTAGTCCAGGTTTTGAGTACTGGAGCATGCTCTTTGGCCTATGGGACAGACTGAACAAATACTTGCAGAGCATGGGAGGAGAAGGTAATGTACATGAGCTTCCCATTGTGCTCGGAGATGAGTTAATAAAGACAATAGTTATTTTTCTAAGACAGATTTATTCAACTGTTTAAGTGAAGATATACATGCAAGTGTTGAACTGTAGAGAGGCAGTTCAAAATAGTTCCAGAAACTCCATACCCATCACATTTCCCCAGCAGGACACCAAGTTACATGTATTACATCATCAGAACAACTCTCACTGGCGTAATGATTCCACTTTGCAGAGCTTGAGGGTTTCGGTTTTGGGGAAGCTTTTTACTATAACTTGACCCTTGACCTTGGATAGACTGGCCTTCTGCAGACTTGGCATCTGTTGTCTTCCAAGACCTGCATGGACTGGAGGCAGCTGATGTTTTCTGCTAGATATGTTCTATTTGCTTTTTGTCTCATGTTATAACAGATATAACACCGGCGTTCTAAGGAAGATTATTTAGTCACTCTTGGGGGCTAAATGTATTTGATCTAGCAAGAAGGTCACTTTTCTATCCCCTTTGAAAGTCTGGTTAGTGTTGTCATCACAACATTTAATCAAACTTGGTTCCTGGCAATTCTAGTAACAAAATTGTTGAAAGTGTTGCTAATATTAGTTCTGTAATATTCCATAATTGTAAGGCCCCCATCCCGCACATTCAACATTGTCACTAACATCAGCGAGAGATTTGGACGCAAATGAATGTAGAATTGGGGCCTAAATTTGGAGGAGTTTATAACTCTGATTAAATCTGATACCACTGGGCAGGGGCGGCTCTATGTATTTTGCTGCCCCAAGCACGGCAGTCAAGTGGCTTTTGGCGGCGCGCCTGCGGGAGGTCCGGCTGGTAACGCGGATTCAGCGGCATGCCTGCGGGAGGTCCGCCGGTCCCGCGGCTTTGGCGGCAATTCGGCGGCAGGTACGCCAAAGCCGCGGGACTGGCGGACCTCCCGCAGGCATGCTACCGAAGGCTCCCTGACTGCCACCCCCACAGGCCCGGCAGGCCGCCCCCCGCGGCTTGCTACCCCAGGCACGTGTTTGGTGCACTGGTGCCTGGAGCCGCCCCTGCCACTAGGGGCTATATGTTGACCTTGCTCTGTGTACAGATCATCCCAATCAATATCAATGGGAGTCACATGCACATAGGTAAAAGGTAATAATAGCATGTGGCCCAAGGACTCAACAAAGGAAGGATTTGACAGTAGCGGCAATAACGAGGGACTATATAAAACAGTTCTCAAAGAGTTTTTAAATGAAGTGAATTATAAAAATAATAGTTCTTGCTTGTGTTTTAGGCCAGTTTTCTGTCAATTCTAAATGAAAAGAGGATGATTTTGATTAACATAAAAGTGGTGTTTCTTGTGAGTCACTTAAAATGCAAGAGGATATGGGTGCTATGCTAACAACATTCATTACTATTTCATGTTGTATTTAAATCGTGTAAGTCCTTCGTTTGTGTTGGGCTCTTTGGTTATTTTTTCTGTTGCTTTTTTACACCCAATAAATCAGTGCAAGTTTGACTTGAACTACATGCTGTCCAAGGGAGTGAGCGGAAGTAAGAACCCCCAGCACATCCTTACATGGACTAGGTGGGGCTTGAGTGTCAGTGCCAGACCTACTTACTTTCTCTGTCCCTGGAGCAGGTGGGAGGGGAGAGGATAGGGAATGGGTGGAGCCTGGGCTCCACCCTTCTCTTACTGGTCAGAGTACCTGAGTCAATGTAGGAGATGTCATAGTTTACTACTGGCATAGATCTAGGGTGACCAGATGTCCTGTTTTTATAGGGACAGTCCCATTTTTTGGAACTTTATCTTATATAGGCACCTATTACCCACCACCCCCGTCCTGTCTTTTCACAGTTGCTATATGGTCACCCTACCTAGGTCAGTAGTAAAGTACTATCCACCCAGAGCAAGCAGGGGAGGAATTGTGATTCAGAGGTGTGTCTGAGTCACAATTCTATTGAAATTACACTGAGCCTGATTCTCTTCCTCCTTATTCCAGTTTCATGTAATTTCATTGACCTCAATTGGGCTACTCCTGTGTAAACTACTGTAAGCAAAAGGGGAGTAAAAAGAAATCCAAGAGCAACATTTTGCACTACACATCACCATTTCTGTGAAAAGCTATCCTAATGGGAAAATTTTACCTTAAAAAAAAATAATTCAAAGGATTTTGTTGCCAACAAAAGTTTGGTTTTTTGTTTGTTTGATTTTTGTGAAAAGGAAAAAGACTAATTATTTTTTAAAATTAAAATTTAAGTAGTATAGTTTACCAAGAAGTAAAACCACAGACTGGGTTTGATGTGTGTTGCACAGCTGGAAGTAGAAACACACAAAAGGAAAAAACTAGAAACCACAGAGCTATGAAGTGGAGACTATAGAGTAGCAATGAATCCAGCCTGCATTTTCTTTTTCCACACAAAAAGATGCTATTTTCTTGGATAAACAGTGTAATCTTTGTGTTTAAATAAACTTATTTTTTAAAGAGCAAAACAGCAGAAAGAAATATCCAAAAAAAAAAAGGAGAACAAAGCTGAGCAAAATCACAGAGATCATTAAGAATGTGATTTCGAACAAAAATGTTGTTAATTAAGGGCAACGCCCAGCAGCGGGAATCTGGGAAAGAGGTTTAAACAAGAAACAAATATCATATCCTTCAAGTTTAATTAATTTCTTTGGATAGTATCCAAATATACAGGGGAGGGAAACAGAACATAGTTACCAAAGGCAGAAAAAAATAGGAGGAGCTCCTACTATTCAAAGTTGTTGAGTTTACAAAAAGGTTAAAAACAATATGTTTTTCCTCTCCTGAAAAGATATAACTAGAACCCAGGAGGTTAGAAAAACAGTTACATTCTTATGTGTCTAAACAAACCCCTTTGAAGTGCTCTCAGCATCTGGACACCACCTCCTCTTCTCATGGTGCACAGGCATATTGTGGTGGAGTGCTAGAGTAAAGTAGTCCCTGCTTGATGAAAACTCTACTTTTTTCCATATGTATTAAAAAGATTGCTGACTGGAGTCCTGACCATGTCCTTAACTCAGCTCCCAGATAGACACCCCCACCTACATCTTAAGCCATGACCCCAAGTCAAGATGAAATTGTGAGCCTGGAAATTAGAATCATTAGAATTTGAAAGTGGCAATGGACAATTTACTACCAGGCTTTACCAAAAAAACCAAAAGTGGGCCAGAACAAGAGAGTTTGGGTTTTTTCTCCCCGTGGCATTTTTTGATGTTACTAATCTCTTCCCATTCCAATGTTCTGCTCATGTCAGTCTATACCCCACCCCAAAACAAACAAACCAACCAGCCCCATTACCCAGTTTATGAGAATGAGCCAAGTCCTGGAATAGTTGCTTCCCTCTTTCTCCTTACCATTGCCTTCCTGTCTTTCCAACTGGATACTTAACTCCCCCACTCCTTCAGTCTACATAGACTTCCCTTCATCCCTTCTGAGTCCGATTCTCCTATCTACATACCCAGAGCTTCCGAGCCTGCGTATTTTCCTTGTCTGGCCACAGTGGTCTTGATCTTCCCCAGAAGGATTGAGTGCTTCTCCCAGTGTAACTGACAGGAGCAAAGCCTTCTAGGGTGCATTAGGCAGACAGCAGATAGAGCTCCTGAACCCATTTATTTTCTAGGTATATTAGTGGGGCTGCAGCTTGGGGGGCAGACAGTGGGAAAAGAGCTAAACAATATGAACAGATATGGTGAAACATGTCTACAATGAACACACGTAGGACTGAGAAATTTGTTGCTTGACTGAGGTGGTCTAATAAGAGCAGAGCAGATTCCTATTCAGTGTGGTTTGGGATACTTTGGGAGCAATCATGTAGACAGGAGGTTTGCCTTCCACATAAATGTTGTTAATAATAATAATATAATAAATCAAAAAGTCTTTGTTATCCTCAAGCTAGGCACACAATTTAAAGGCATACAAACAGAGCAATTAATGTCACGCGGATGTCTGTCTAACTGGTTGACCCCATGCACCAGGTAATTAGGCATGTAAGCAACGTTGATTGAACTTTCATATATAGATAGATATGGATGCCAAATGAGAGGCCAGATAAACAATAGGGAACCTGATCCTGCAAGGTGCTGAGTATCCTTGTAGAAGATGTTCAGCATGTTTTAGGACTAGACCCTATACATAATTTTTTTGTATATGATGGGGAAAAGGGTGTATGTGTGGAATTTCCTTGCCCTGAAAAAGAACATGTCTAATAAACTGCTTTAAAAAATGTTAACCATCTATTATTTCACAGTCTAAGAGGAGAATTAAACACTTTCAGATAATGAAATATCTCCGTTTCAAAGGAACATCTTAATCCTCACTCTGCTCCTAATGTAGAAAGACATATTTTTCAAGATCATGTTTGTTTACTGATCTACTGCCTAAGCAAATACCAACATTTTCAAGATACTGGGCCAAATTTACTGCTAATATAAGCAGATACAATTCCATTGCAGTCACTCTTGAGTTTATATGTGAAACACAATAACTTGATGACTACTCCACAGAAAGATTTGTTTAGGAACGTTGTAGAGAAAAAACATGTATTTGTGTTTGATTCTCATCTGACTTATACCAGATTTATGAAGAGGTAACTTCATTGATTTCAGCGGAATTGCTTCTAATTTATTTCAGTATGGCTTAGAGTATGTCTATACAGCAAAGAAAAACCCACAGCTGGCCCATGCCA
This sequence comes from Terrapene triunguis, assembly GCF_002925995.2. Taxonomy (NCBI): domain Eukaryota; kingdom Metazoa; phylum Chordata; order Testudines; family Emydidae; genus Terrapene; species Terrapene triunguis. Next base: position 2,485,319 of record NW_020664533.1, on the reverse strand, counting down.
ACTGACTTGGGCTCATGGGGCTCAGGCTGTGGGGCTGTTTCATTGCTTTGTAGATATTTGCGCTCATGCTGGAGCTTGGGTTCTAGGACCCTGCGAGATGGGAGGGTCCCAGAGTTCAGGCTCCAGCTGAAGACAGGAAGTCTACACAGCAATGAAACAGCGCCGCGAGTCCGAGTCAGTTGGCATTGTTCAGTCATGGGTGTCTAGTTGTTGTGTAGACATTACAGTGTCCTGATTGTCCCGATTTTATAGGGACAGTCCCGATATTTGAGGCTTTTTCTTATATAGAAGCCTATTACCCCCCACCCCCGTCCCAATTTTTCACACTTGCTGTCTGGTCACCCTAGTAGACACCCTGAGACTCAAGCCTATATATTGTCAAAGAATTATTTCCTTATAACACCAACACTTTAGAGAATGAAAAATGATTGTTTACTTTTTATATTTCACTTATCTTAGACAGTAAATTTATACTAGTCAGTCTATTATATATTTCTCCTCCTGGCTCTCATGCATTAGCACAGTTCCACAGAGTAAAGGTTACAAGCACTGCAAGAGAAAGTTTACATTAAAAGAACAACCCAACCCTCTTTTTTCATTAAAGTGTTTAAAAGCAGTCCTGAAAACGATTTCTATAGAGATTAGGGTTGAGATTTTCAAAGCTAGCTAGGGTATTTAGGTACTCAACTGCCATTAAAGTTAATGCATTGTGTGTTTAAATCCCCTACTTAGTTTTGGAAATCTAAACCTTTTAACACTTCTTTTCCCCAAGGATTTTTCATTTTTGTTTAGATCCTAAATCTTGACTCTGAATACTTGATACTGGCCCTTAAGTTGTCTTATTATTAGAAAAGTTTTACTAGACTAGAAGTAGTGTGTGTGTGTGTGTGTGTGTGTGTATATCTGCAATAACTGTTGTAAAATGCCCCATTTCAGAACATTTCTATATGAGAAGAAAAGCTTTAGTACATGATGTGAGAGATTGGGTGTCAGCCAGGTGGCTTCACCTACCTAGATTTCAAAGGCGATCCATTAGAAATAGGATGAAAGATGTACCATGTCCAGCTTGACACAGTTTTCAAAGCTTCTCCCTGCCCCCACCTTTAAACAGCGGTAGGGAGGTGTCTCTTTCTGCTAAGCCAAAAGAATATATTTCTCAGTGGTTGGTGTTGTGGAGAGGAGGAGATATTTCCAGAGAAATACACATTTATTTTATTTTCTTTTATTTTTCCTTGGTCCTTATCTTAAAATTGGTATCCAACAGGAAGTGATCTGGTTGGATTAATTTTCCTTTTTCATTAAAAGAAACAAATTGTGAAAGTTTCAACTTTTTGAATGGAGGGAAAAGAAAAAAGTCCTTTTAGAAGAGACCAAAGTGGTGTAAGCTCTCTGGGATAAAGGCTCTTTTTCACTCTTATGACTGTACTCTGTCTAGCACAATGGCGCCCTAGTCTCTGTCGTGTTCTTTCAGTGCTACTGTAATACAAATAATGCAATGAGAATAATGGTGTGAGGCCCATAATTTTGCACCCTTAATCAACTGAGGGTGAAAATAACAATTTAACTATCTACCTGCACTTGCTGTTGACTGTGATTGTGGACTGAGGCTTCTATGGAAATTTGGCCCTAACTGTCTTTCAGTTGAGTTTAAACAACACATTGGATAGGGGACAAGCGCAGGATGGAAGCTGGGCAAGTTGAAAACTAACTTCTGATGATACTTCTTGTGTGCATGGTTGTATGCACATATATACAGTGAAAGCCAGAGCATGTTCAGCACCTTTGAAGCTCTGGAAAACAAGTAGTACTATCCCCAATAGGAAGAAGGGATTTGCCAGCCCATGAACATGGCAGGGGATGAGTCCAAAACTCTTCACAAGTGACCTGAGACTAGCATGGAGAGAAGAAACAGAACCTGCTGTGGGCAGAGCAGTCCATGGATCTACTTTCAGGTACAAGGCAAATTCTTTGTGGGCAGAGTAGAGGAGCCACTTACTCTCCAACTCTGTGTGCAACTAGTGGATTGGACCTCATTGCTTTATGGAGCTGACAAACCAGATGTAGGGAGCCACTTGTTCAATGAGTATTTCAGGCCAGTGGGAGATTTAATAGCATGCATGAGTTGTGGTGTTGTTAGTACATAGATGATACGCAGCTTTATGTTGGTCTCTTCTGACTTAGGCAATACAGTTGACTGTCTCTCCGAGTGTCTGGATGAGAGTCGGGCATGGATGAAAGCCAGGTGGCTGAGGCTAAATCAAGATAAAACAGAGTCAATGTTAGAGTTGGGAAAGCAATTGGAAGATATGGCACGGATTAAATCCACCCCTCTAATCTAGATTGCTGGCCCAACATTTGTTATTCATGTTCATAACCTGGGAGTCTGGTTAGATTCCCACTTATTGATGAGTGATCAGATTTCAATGTTATCAACATGTTCATCTGTGTCTAGGTAGGAAGTTGCTCCCTTTTCTCTGAGGCAGACTTCACTACTGTGACTCATGCCGTTGTCACATCTAGACCTGCTACTGCATATGCGCTCTACTTGAGGCCACATGTTAAATCTCTCTGGATGCTGAAGCAGGGACAGAATGCAGCAGCCTACTTGTTAAGGGGCCTCTTGACATGAGCACATTACACTGGCATTGGTTTTTCCCTGTAAAATCCGAAATAGCCTGAGATCTGCCTACCTGAGAGACTGCCTCTCTCCTTATGAGAAACTGCCACTTTTGACCTAAGAGACATTTGAGCCAACATTTCCTCAATACAAGAGAGAGGAGTAGGTGGCAGAGTGTTCTCCATGAGAGCGCCCAATCCTCCCTAGTCCTAAACAGTTCAGATTTGTTAACCATGAGGACATGCCACAAAGTTCATAATTTTACAGAGATTTTGGAATGGGTGCAGAGGGTCTGTGGATAGGGTAGGCTACTGTTCTAATTTTCTGCTGTAGTGTAATAATTACTTACTGGTGTATATTTGTGAAGGTTGTCGCTAGATTTGTCTTTGTGTTTTGAGCTATGTTTTTATAAAATCATCATTTTGCTTTGTTACTATAAATAGATTTTTAAAAGATAACAGACGGACCACAGGACCAGATTCTGAAGTCTTTTCTCAGTTTTTACTTAGTCCTTCCTGAGGTAGAACCCCCATTGAAGTCACAGGCAAGGACTGAGCAACAACCGAATAAGGACTTCAAGATTTGGCCCAACAATTTTAGTCTAGACTTCTGTCTAGCAACGACACATCAGTCAATCAGAAGTGTATACATGAGGTAATAATAAAAAACTCTAATAAAATAAAGTAAAATTAATTTGAGAGTCTGAATCCAATGCATCTTTTCACAAAATAACATAGGATACTCCCGATTGTGTGGCATGAGTGGTTAGGTATGTGTGAAATCAATCTTCAGATCACTTCGGTATGATCCAAGAAATTCCTGACAGACTACATTGTGCTGTGGTCATTTATTTTGTATTTTATAAATAAATCTTTGAAATGATGCAACTTCATCTAAGATCATAGCCCAGTCCTGAATTATTGGCTTTTTTACTGGAATTCCATTGAGCGGCTATTGGCTCTTTGTACAAGGTAAGGCTGTGAAGGCAGCTGCTTTTAAAGGCTTGATGTAGTGGATGATACTAAATAATCCTTGTGCATGTGGATTAATTGTTCATGCTGGGGCAAATCAAAATTTCAGAACAAATTAAGCATATGTAGGCCCACTAAACTCAAATGTTTGGGCATTAATATAAGAGATAAATCAAGTTTCTTCCCAACTCCCCACAGAATAATCAAAACTCCAATGCTGCTCCTAAATCATATCTTTCCAACCTCTATGGAGGCCAGTCCATTCTGTGCAATAACTTAGAGCATGAGCTTTCTCCCCTGATAATCTTATGTTTCTAATTCAGAATATCTTCCTATTGCTCAGGTGAGAACTGAACTTCTATTTTCCTATTTATGATTTTGCCTTTCTGTAACGTATTAGTCCCCCCACCTTATTTTAGTGCCAACCCTTTAGTCCTTAATCATGGGTATTCCCATAATTTCAATGGTCTGTTCCAGATGACTGCAAGGTAGCTAATGTAACATCAATTTTTTTTTAAATGCTCCAGAAGCAATCTTCGCAACTACAGGCTGGTGAGCCTAAATTCAATACCAGACAAATTCACGACACTAAAGTAAAGAACAGAATTATCAAACATGTAGACAAACACAGTTTGTTCAGAATGAGACAACATGGCTTTTGTAAAGGGAATTAATGCCTCACCAACTTAGTAGAATTCTTTGATGGTGTCAACAAGCATGTGGATAAGGACGATCCAGTTGATATAATGTACTTGGATTTTCAGAAGGCCTTTGACAAGGTCCCTCACCAAAGCCTCTTAAGAAAACTAAGTAGTCATGGGATAACAGGGCAGGTCCTCTCATGGATCAGTAATTGATTAAAAGATAGGAAACAAAAGGTAGGAATAAATGGAGAGAGGTAAACACCAGGGTCCCCCAAATATCAGTACTGGGAGGTGTGCAGTTCAACATATTCATTAATGATCTGGAAAAGGGAGTGAACAGTGAAGTGGCACAGTTTGCAGATACAAAATAATACAAGATAGTTAAGTCCAAAGCTGACTGTGAGGAGTTAGAGGGAGACAAAACTGGGTGACTGGGCACAAAATAGCAGATGAAATTCAATATGGATAAGTGCAAAGTAATGCACATTGGAAAATATAATCCCAGCTACACATATACAATAATTAGTTCTAAATCAGTTGTTGCCACTCAAGAAAGAATTCTTGGAGTCATTGTGAATAGTTCTTTGAAAATTTTCACTCAAATGTGCTGCAGTGGTCAAATAAGGCTAACAGAATGTTAGGAACAATTAGGATAGGGATAGAAAATAAGAAAGAAAATATCATAATGCTGCTATATAAATCCATGGTGCCCCCACACCTTGAGTACTATGTCCAGTTATGTTTTCTCCATCTCAAAAAGGACATAGTGGAATTGGAAAAGGTTCAGAGAAGGGCAACAAAGATAAATATGGGTATGAAATGGCTTCCATTCAAGGGGAAGACTAAAAAGATTAAGGCTGTTCAGTTTAAAAAAAGAGACGATTTAGGAGGGATATGATAGAGGTCTGTAATATAATGAATGGTGTGGAAAAACTGAATAGAAAGTGTTACTTACCCTTTCCCAGAATATAAAAAACAGGGGATCAACCAATGGAAATAATAGGCAGCAGGTTTAATACAAAGAAGAGGAATTAATTTTTCGCACAATTAACCTGTGGAATTCATTGCCATGGAATGTTGAGATGGCCAAAATATAAGTGGGTTCAAAAAAGAACTAGATAAGTTCATGGAGCATAGGTCCATCAATGGCTATTAGCCAAGATGGTCAGGGGCATTCCCATGTGCGAGATGACCCTAAATCTCTGACTGCCAGAAGCCAGGAGTGGCAGAGGGGTGGATCTCTCTAAAATTGCTCTGTTTTGTGTACTTCCCCTGAAGCTTTGGTACTGCACAATGTCAGAGACAGGATACTGGGCAAGGTGGACCATTGATGGCCCTATCCTTCACTTATCTAGTTCTTTTTCGAACCAAGTATGACAGTTCTTATGACATAAGGGCCCTTGGTTTTCATTCTTATGGTGCAATTCAGACCTGGCCTAATGCATGCAGCTTGATTTCTATTTTGTATAGATTCTTATAGTATCCTCATCACAATAGCATCTGAGTGCCTTCCATTAGTGCATCAAGTAATATGTCTGCATTAAGTAATATATCTATCACGTGGTTTGTTCTTTCTCTCATCCTCTCCCAGAGAGAGAGAGAGAGAGAGAATTGTGTGCATAGTGTTTTCTTTTGGTAGGGTTTGTATTTTGTTTTTTAAATTTACATGCTATTATATGTTTATATTAGAGAAGGCAAGGTTGAAGAAGTGTGCTTTGCACTTGGAGTGGAAGGTGGGGCAGTTTGTGATGGTCTTTAGTTCCTGTAGGAGTTTGTTCCACAGTTTCAGACCAGTCCCTGAGAAAGCTGTCTCCTGCCAGATGAGTTTTACTCTTGTAGTAAGTCTTCATTCTGGAGCTTTAGGCAGTTGAAGGTATGTCTGGGCCCAGGCCATTAAAGGTGTCTACATTGCAATGCAAGCCCAAGTTTAATAGAACTTGAGTAAGCAGCCCCTGAGTTTGTTAACTTAGGGCTTGAGTTTCTACACTCATTTGTAGCCCCAGGTTAGGAATTGTTGAATCCTGGGTCGCAACCTGGGGCGCCACTGTCTACACTGCATTATGCAGACCCAAGTCCAACCACTCATATCCCAGACTTCCTAGTGCTCTCCCAAAATGTAGCCCTTCCTTCATGGTGCAATGTGGGAAAACTTGACTGTCCATCAAATTTGACTGCCCAGAGGACAAAGATAGTCGGCACATGGGAATGTGGAATACTTTTGGCAGATTCCCAGAGTATGAGTTCAGTGGGTCTGCCTCTATCCTGCAGCAATAGGGCTTGAACCCTGGGTCCTGGCTTGACTCAGGCTCGGACCCTCCACCTCCATGGGGTCCTGGGATGCTGGGTCAGAGGCATGGATTAGCACGATTTGTGTGTAGATGGAAGGGAGGTTAGGCTTGAGCCTGAGTTCAAACCCTGGGCTTACATTGCAGTGTAGATGGTCACTGAGCGGCTTGACAGTCAGGACTGAGACCTTGAACTAAACTCAATATTCTATGGGAAGCCCAATGTAGAAAGCAGAGGACAGGTTTGATGTGTGTGTGATTGCCTGTGTTGCTGAGGAGACCCACTGCAAAGTTCTGTACTAGTTGGAGTTTCTTAAGGCCTGGTGGCTTTATGCTCAGATATATCGCATTGCTATAGTCTAGACAAGAGGTGACAACAGCATGCATAACTGAGGCCAGGTCATCGTCTGCCGGGATGGGACAGAGTCTCCTAGCCCACCAGAAATGGTAAAGCATTAGCCATGGGTGCTGTTATGTGAGACCTTAGCATCAGCAAGGACTCCAAGATCACTCCTAAACTCTGGACAGAATTGACCAATTGTGGGTACCTTCAACCAGCAGAGACTGCTCCTCTTCAAGGTGTTTTCCTCTGCCTCCCAGCATAACCTCCATCTCACTCTGGTTCAGCTTCAGCCAGCTGTTCTTCATCCATAATCTGATTCCACTCAAACACTGGGCCATCTTGGTGGTAGTGAAATAGTCCTATGTGCTGAAGGATAAGTAGAGCTGTGTCTCGTCTGCATTATTGCTGCTGCTTGATCTAACCCTGTGTTTGAGTTTCTTATTTTATCTATTTAGATTTTATAATAACAAAACAAAAAAGCACCCCTCCCAGATTCCATTCACTCTTGCTAATTTAATCAGTGTTGCCAACTTTCCCGATTTTATTGAAACTCTCATGATATTTAGTGTTTTTCTTAAAGATGCAGCTCCTGGAGCCTCATAAATATGTGAAAATCTTGCCTTTTATTTTTTAAAAAGTAAGTTTCTTGCCCTTGTGGTTGTGCAGAATAGCCTGAAAATTTGAATCCTAGTCCAAATAGGTTCTTATACCATGCTCATCACTTTAGTATCGGCACCCTCAGGACTCAAATAAAAGGTAAATAAAAAGAACCCAAAGTATTTTTTTTAAATAAATCTCATAAGCCAATCTTATAATATTTTGAAGCCTAACTGATGATTTTTTGAATGCTTGGACTTGACAATGCTGTGATTTTCCACTGCTGTGTGCCTTGTGCTTCATTTACACCTGCGCAAAGTATATGCAAAAATCTACTTGCTGTCACTTTGCACAGGTGTAAATGACAAGCAATTTTCAAGGCAGGGAGGAATCAAGTGTCCGAGGCCTGAATTTGAGCCTATTAAGTTCATTAGTTCAATTAAGTCCATTAGTGATTGAATTGAAAAAAATCAATACAGAACAAATTCAGGAAAGAAAATAAAAAGAAACTAATAATTTGTATGGAACATTGGAATGCTTCTCAGCTAGTGGACAGGAGAAAGTTGACAGCTGTCAGTGAAAAATGGAGGTGATGTATGTAAATTGATGATATGTGGTGTCTTTCGCGTGGACTGTGTAAACATGATTCTTTAAGGCAGAATCAATGTAAATCTAAAACAAATCTGCAACTTTCTTTCTTTAAGTGACTTAGTTCCTTCAACTTTGAGATATTTTGCATCCTCTCTGTTAGTGTTCAGCCCTTTGTGGCAGTTAGTTTTTCTTTCCTCTGAATTGCCAATGGTAATTTCTAGTGTGTTTTCTCCTTCTCCGATAAAACTTGAGCTAACTTCTTAGTAAAGAATTCAAAGAGCCTATGAAGGACTAGAGTTCCTATTGTTGTGTGTAAACCTACAGAGTTTAAGGTCATTTTTCATCCCTAAAATTTCCAGCTTGTGTAATCCTCACAATTTATTCAGTGCGAACTCTCAAATGATGCATTTGGCTTTGTCTTACTGATCCTAATGGGAAGATTAGGTATAATACCTCTTAAGTTGCTTTGCCTGTATGATGTTTGGTTAGTTATTTGGCTAATTGTTGGCTTGTGTCTATATTAATAACCAGCCAAAGCCCATTCTTCAGTGTTTACTGAAGTAAAATTTCACTGCAAGTTTTGTCTGAGTAAGCAGTGCAGGGCCAAGCCCTTCTAAATAATAATAAAAAAAAATGCAGTGGAATTGCTCTTGGAATTTTTTTAAACAACTTAGAAAATTTTCTAAATATTGAGTTGACAATTAAAACATAATATTTTGTTTATAACATGATGATCTCTTCCCTGAATACCTTTCTTAGGCCCAAATCCTTACACACAAGCTACTTCACACATGAGCATCGTCCCATTGAGTTGAACAGAACTATTTGCTAAAGCTAGTTGGGAATTTTAAAACAAAATTGTTGTCATGTTGTGGTTTGTTTTTGTTTTTTTGTCAGAAAATGACAATTTGTCAAAACCAAAATGTAGGTCCATGGTGGAATTTCTGGTCAGACAGAGATCCCACCTCAAAATAGCCAGGTGGTTAGGGCACTTAGCTGGGATGTGGGAGACCCAAATTGAAGTCCCAAATCAGGCAAAATATGGATTTGATCCTGGCTCTCCCACATCCCAGTTGAGTGTCCTAACCCACCAGCTGTTTTGGGGTGCGTGAGACGGTGTCTTTTTCCCTCTCTCTGTCTTTTGCAATTTTTTTTAAAAAGGTCTCAGTTTCATTCTGCATTGGAACAAAAACAAATCTTGAAACCTTGAATTCGTTTGTGAAATGGAAATGTTATTTCCTGGTCAACCGAACTACTCACGTGCTGCCTGATCCTGTGCCTGTTGATGTCAATGGAACATCCATTAACTTTGGTGGTGCAAGATTAAGACCATGGATCTTGATCCTATGAAGCATGTGTTTAACTTTACACACCATGAGTGATCCCACTGAAGTCAACAGCACTACTTACAGTGAACAAAATTAAGCATGTGCTTAAGTCTTTGCAGGATCGGGGTCCTAGTGAATAAGGTTTGTCAGGTGCTTAAGTCTTCCCAGGATTGCCCAGATCAGTAATAACTACACACAACCAAGACAAAACTCCTCACTAAGGCCTGGTCTACACTACGAGTTTAGGTCGACTTTAGCAGCGTTAAATCGACTTAAGCCTGGACACGTTTACACTACGAAGCCCTTTCTGTCGACTTAAAGGGCCCTTTAAACCGGTTTCCTAACACCACCTCGACAAGGGGATTAGCGATAAAATCGACCTTAGGGGGTCGGAATTGGGCTAGTGTGGACGGAATTCGACATTACTGGCCTCCGGGAGCTATCCCACAGTGCTTCATTGTGACCGCTCTGGACAGCACTCTCATCTCAGATGCACTGGCCAGGTAGACAGGAAAAGCCCCGCGAACGTTTGAATTTCATTTCCTGTTTGCTCAGCGTGGAGAGCACAGGTGACCATGCAGAGCCCATCAGCACAGGTAACCATGATGGAGTCCCAGTCCCAGTCCCAGGATCGCAGAAGAGCTCCAGCCTGGACCGAACGGGAGGTACAGGATCTGATCGCCATCTGGGGAGATGAAGCAGTGCTCGCCGAACTCCGAAACAGTAAAAGAAACGGCAAAACATTAGAAAAGATCTCCAAGGCCATGAAGGACAGAGGCCATAACAGGGACGCGCGGCAGTGCCGCGTGAAAATTAAGGAGCTAAGGCAAGCCTACCACAAAGTCAGAGACGCAAACGGAAGGTCCGGGGCAGAGCCGCAAACATGCCGCTACTACGCGGAGCTGCATGCCATTCTAGGGGGTGCAGCCACCACTAGCCCAAGCGTGTTCTATGAGTCCCTCTCTGCAAACGGGGAAGCGGGTTCGGCGGACGAGGAAGATGAGGATGGAGAGAACATAGATAGCTCACAGCAGCAAGGAAGCGGAGAAACCAGTTACCCCAACAGCCAGGATATGTTTGTCACCCTGGACCTGGAAACAGTAACCCCCGAACTGACCCAAGACCCTGAGGGCACACAGGGGACCTCTGGTGAGTGTACCTTTGTAAATATTACACATGGTTTAAAAACAAGCGTGTTTAATGATTAATGATTAATTTGCCCTGGCAATCGCGGCCAGTACAGCTACTGGAAAAGTCTGTTAACGTGTATGGGGATGGAGCGGAAATCCTCCAGGGACATCTCTAGAAAGCTCTCCTTCATGTAATCCCAAAGCCTTTGCAAAAGGTTTCTGGGGAGGGCTGCCTTATCCCGTCCGCCATGGTAGGACACTTTACCACGCCAGGCCAGTAGCACGTAGTCTGGAATCATTGCATAACAAAGCATGGCAGCGTATGGTCCCGGTGTTTGCTGGCATGCAGACAACATCCATTCCTTATCACTCTTTGTTATCCTCAGGAGAGTGATATCATTCACGGTCACCTGGTTAAAATGGGGCAATTTTATTAAGGGGACATTCAGAGGTGCCCCTTCCTGGTCTGCTGAACAGAAATATTCCCCGCTGTTAACCACGCGGTGGGGGGGAGGGTTGAAGTGACCATCCCAGAGAATTGGGTGTGAGGGGGAGGGGAGTTAGTTGGGTTTGTGCTGCATGTTAAACCTGAAATCGCAGCCCCTCCTTTTACATTGCAAACCCATTTTAAATGGCACGGGTGCTTGGTATGGGAAATGAGGGCAGAACTGTTTGAAACCATCCCCACATGTTAAGAAGGTTAAAAAAGCCCAAAGACTATATGTCTTACCATGGCTGCCTGCAAGCTGAAATCTGTGTCCTGGCACTGCGTGAGTGATCTCTCACACCAAACCAGGAGACTCTCAATATAAGAGGAAAAATGCGACCTTGTAACGAAAGCACATGTGCTGTGTGATGTTGTGAACAGCAAAATCTAACGTGAAAGAGTCTACCCGTTGTTCTCTAAAATGTATCTTTTTTAACAACCTCTCCCTTCTCCACCAGCTGCAAATCTTACTCCTTCGCAGAGGCTAGTGAATATTCGAAGAAGGAAGCGAAGGACGCGTGACGAAATGTTTACTGAACTTCAGACTGCCTCCCACGCTGACAGAGCACAGCTGAATGCGTGGAGGCAGTCAATGACTGATTTTAAAAAAGCCCAATATGAGCGAGAGGAGAGGTGGCGTGCTGAATCGCGGGCTGAAGAGGAGAAGTTGCGTGCTGAAACGCGGGCTGAAGAGGAGAGGTGGCGTCAACTTGTAATCAGAAAGCAAGAGTCGATGCTCCGGCTGCTGGAGCATCAAAGTGATATGCTCCTGCGTATGGTTGAGCTGCAGGAAAGGCAGCAGGAGCAGAGACCGCCGCTACAGCCCCTCTGTAACCAGCAGCCATCCTCCCCAAGTCCCATTGCCTCCTCACCCAGACGCCCAAGAACACGGTGGGGGGGCCTTCGGCCACCCACTCACTCCACCCTAGATGATTTCCATAGCAATAAGTTTTAAAGTTTTAAATTGGAGTGTGTCCTTTTCCTTCCCTCCTCCCCCACCCATCCCGGGCTACCTTTCAAATTATCCCCCTAGTTGTGTGCTGAATTAATAAAGAATGCATGAATGTGAAGCAACAATGACTTTATTGCCTCTGCAAGTGGTGCTCGAAGGGGGGAGGGTAGTAGGGGAGGGTGGGGTGGTTGGTTTGCAGGGAAGTAGAGTTAACAGGGTGGTGGGGGAGGGGCAGAGGGTTCATCAAGGAGCAACAAACAGAAGTTTCACTCCGTAGCCTGGCCAGTCACAAAACTGGTTTTCAACGCTTCTCTGATGCGCACCGCGCCCTGCTGTGCTCCTCTAACCGCCCTGGTGTCTGGCTGCGCGTAATCAGCGGCCAGGCGATTTGCCTCAACCTCCCACCCCGCCATAAATGTCTCCCCCTTACTTTCACATATATTGTGGAGCGCACAGCAAGTAGCAATAACAATGGGGAGATTCTTTTCGTTAAGGTCTGAGCGAGTCAGTAAGCTGCGCCAGCGCGCTTTTAAACGGCCAAATGCACATTCCACCACCATTCGGCACTTGCTCAGCCTGTAGTTGAACAGGTCCTGACTGCTGTCCAGGCTGCCTGTGTATGGCTTCATGAGCCATGGCATTAAGGGGTAGGCTGGGTCCCCAAGGATCACGATAGGCATTTCAACATCCCCAACTGTTATTTTCTGGTCTGGGAAGAAAGTCCCTTCCTCCAGCTTTCGAAACAGAAGAGACTGCCTGAAGACGCGAGCATCATGTACTCTTCCCGGCCAGCCCACGTTGATGTCGGTGAAACGTCCCTTGTGATCCACCAGGGCTTGCAGCAGCATTGAAAAGTACCCCTTGCGGTTTATGTAGTCGGTGGCTTGGTGCGCCGGTGCCAAGATAGGGATATGGGTTCCGTCTATCACCCCACCACAGTTTGGGAATCCCATTGCAGCAAAGCCATCCACTATGGTCTGCACGTTTCCCAGAGTCACTACCCTTGATATCACCAGGTCTCTCATTGCCCTGGCAACTTGGATCACAGCAGCCCCCACAGTAGATTTGCCCACTCCAAATTGATTCCCGACTGACCGGTAGCTGTCTGGCGTTGCAAGCTTCCACAGGGCTATCGCCACTCGCTTCTCCACTGTGAGGGCTGCTCTCATCCTGGTATTCTGGCGCTTCAGGGCAGGGGAAAGCAAGTCACAAAGTTCCATGAAAGTGCCCTTACGCATGCGAAAGTTTCGCAGCCACTGGGCATCGTCCCAGACCTGCAACACGATGCGGTCCCACCACTCTGTGCTTGTTTCCCGGGCCCAGAATCGGCGGTCCACGGCATGAACCTGCCCCAGTAACACCAAGATTTCCACATTGCTGGGGCCTGTGCCTTGTGAGAGGTCCATGTCAATTTCCTCATCACTATCGTCGCCGCGCTGCAATCGCCTCCTCCTCAGCTGGTCCTGGTTTGGCTTTGGCATGTCCAGGAGGCTCTGCATGTTTTCCAGGACAATGCGCGTGGTGTTCATAGTGCTCAGAATTGCCGCGGTGATCTGAGCGGGCTCCATGATCCCAGTGCTGGCTATGGCGTCTGGTCTGAAAAAAAGCGCGAAAGTAGTATCTGACGGACCAGGGGAAGAAGGGAGGGAGGGAGAGAGGGAGGGAGGGGCGAGTGACACCGCGTACAGGTACAGGGAATTAAAATCAAGAAAGGTGGGTTTGCATCAGGGAGAAACACAAACAACTGTCACACAGAATGCCCCCCCCCCCCCAAAGATTGAACTCAAAAGCCTGGGTTTAGCAGGAGGGAGGGGGGAAGCAAATGAATGGAGAATAAATCTATTTTTTACATCTTAAGACGACGGTGCAGCATGACTGATAGCCCTTGGCATTTTCTGGGTGCTTGGCAGCAAATACTGGGCGCTTGGCAGTAAGCCTTCAGGTCTACTGCACAATATGATGCCCACTGCAGTATGACAACGATGGATACCAGTCGTAATATACTATCTTCTGCCCAAAAGGCAAGGGGTTGCTGCTGTGTAGCAATGTTGCCCCATCCTGCGAATAATACATCTGATAACCATCATCATCAAGGCAAGGGGGCTGGTGCAATGCAGCCCCACGGCTGCCAGCCCCATGTCTGCCAGCACCCAGATAGCCCTCGGCCTCTTCTGGGTGCTTAGCAGACAATATTGGGCACTTGGCAGAAAATAGCATACTACGACTGATAACCATCATTGTCTGCCCGGGTGCCCATGATCGACAGCCACTGCAGTACGATGACGACAGTTACCAGTCGTAATATACCATCTTCTACCAAAAGGCAAGGGGCTGGTGCAATGCAGCCCTACGGCTGCCAGCCCCACAGCTGCCAGCACCCAGATCGCCAATGAAGGCTATCAGTCATGCTGCACCGTCTACCGCCAAAAGGCAGTAAGCTGCTGCTGCTGTTTAGCAATGCAGTCCCACGTTTGCCGGCACCCGGAAGAGATATGGTGACGGTGAGCTGAGCTGAGCGGGCTCAATGCTTGGCGTGGTATGTTGTCTGCACAGGTAACCCAGGTAAAAAGGCGCGAATCTATTGTCTGCCGTTGCTGTGACGGCGGGGGAGGGGCCTGACGCAATGTACCCAGAACCCCTCGCGGCACTGCTTTGCATCATCCGGGCATTGCGATCTCAACCCATAATTCCAATGGGCGCCGGAGGCTCCGGGAACTGTGGGATAGGTACCATAGTGCAATGCGCCGGAAGTCGACGCTAGCCTCGGTACTGTGGACGCGGTCCGCCGACTTCATGCACTTAGAGCATTTTAGGTGGGGACACACACAATCGGCTGCATACAACCGGTTTCTATAAAACCGGCTTCTATAAATCCGACCTAATTCTGTAGTGTAGACATAGCCTAAGTAGAAATGAGATGCCTAGTTTCATTTATTTATTGTGATTCCGTGAATATCCCAGCTACACTGACAAGATATTCAGCTAACAATAACTATCATCTGGCTTTCTGCTCAGAAATAACCGGTAGTCATGGGGATTATGCCCTGTACAGTAACAGTGAGTGCTTCTTGGCTTTGTCCCCTTTTTCTGTGGCATACATCTCCAAACCTGCCATATGGAATTTGCATGAAGGGGCTAATATGAGCTCATGGGGAGCTTGGTGAAAAGTTGCTGTTCCCTTGTCTGCAAATTCTGGGCTTTTTACCAGCCCTTTTTGTATTCCTTTGAACTCTCTGGGATGTGTAAATAAACAGAGCACAGATCCCTTAATTTGGACAATTAACTAAGTTTAGATTAGAAGAACATTTTGTGGTTTAAAATTGGACAGTTTAAGTGAAGTTATTGTGGACAGTATAAGTGAAGTGGTGCTCAGCTTCATTAGTTTTCTTAACTTTCTGATTGATAGCTGGGGGGAGTGACAAAGAAATAAATCTGAGGACATTTTCAAAAAAGGGAAACATATTCCATGATCTGTTGGGAAGCCATGTAGATTTTCTCTGCTTGTTTTATTAGAGAGGTAATTACAAGGATGTCTCACGTTAGGAGAAAAACAACAACAAACAGACACATCAATTTATAGCTTTGGTTTCTGTATTAGAAATATCTTATTTCCCTCTGTTTGAGTAGTGACATTTCTTGAAACTTTAACCAGAGCTGCAGATCACCTCTCTCCTCCCAAATGAATCAGCATTCTCCCTGCCAACTGGGGGCATGGAGAGCTGGAGTCAAGTTACAGCCTCCTTACTCCTGCTAGCCAGGTCCTCCAATGATCTTGCTAAGGTTTTCCAGTAAAGATGGAAGAGAGAGGACCTTATCTTTCCAATGTAAAAATCAAGCAGGGGGTGGGGAGGGAGGAAAGCATAAGAGATTGTCTATGTCAAAGAAGCAAAGGGAGATATGTATTTAATATAAGTTTGGAGGCATGATTTTTGGCCCTCAAATCCTGTGACACCTCTTGCATAGAAACTGTCAAATATGTCGAGCTGTGGCTTTTTGATATGAACAAATGCCCACAAGGGACCAGACCAAGATCACTAATGTGGTTTGATTTCTGAGCAGTTCCAGTTTTGCACCCAAGTGGCTAGAGAAGATTAATCCACTTCACCAGGCATTCTCAGGAACATTTTAATGCACAGAATGCTATTTAATGACAGATAATGCTATTGTCATAGTATACTTGGGAGAACTTTAGCTCTAGAGATTGGGTAAATTTAATCATATTAATGCAATAGCAAAAGTGCATTAAGACTGTACTAAAAAGTGCTGTGAAATTGCTGAATGAAATGTATTCATGTCCAGTGCCAAGCTTAATTTCTGTCTCCTCTCAACCCCCACCAAACCCCCCCGCAAACAAACGTACAAAGAAACCCAACTGTTCAAAAACCCAGTAAATGCAATATATTGGACATCTACCAAATATAATCAATAAATTAAAAAAAAAAGTTAGGTAAGAGGCCCATGAACAGTCTGAAGGCCACAAACTTTCCATTTATTTCAATGTTTTAATTAAAAATATAAAACAATGAAAAACAAATTTGTTTGCTGGAAAAACAATTAGTTGTCTCCTGGTGGAATTTCATCCAAGAAGGAACGTTTACAATTCTCAACTAAAAATAGAAATTCTGATGGATCTTTTAATGCAATTGTACTAACTAGCACTGTCTGGGCAAAATTCTCCTCTCAGATACTCATAGTGAATCTCAACTCTGACAGTGTGCTCTTCCTGCATGGGAAGATTTTCAACTGATGTCACTGGGAATTCTGCATATGTAGGGTAAAATCTACTATTATAAAGAGTGCCAGAAAAAGGACTATGCCCTGTTTTGAGGGCATAAGTGGAACTTAATGGCACATAGGCTTTATGCTAGCTCTCTGCACAGGGGTAAATTTAACTTGTAGAGAGAGCTGAATATTGGAGATGAGATCTGCCGTGGAGGTCTAACAGTACCATTCTGCCATAATACTATATGGTACTTACTATATACAGTACTTTTTTCCCCCCCTACAAAAGGACTGCAACATCTGGATGTAAAAATGAAAGGGCCAGATCCTCAGCTGACAAATCAGCATTGGTTCATTGGAGTTAATATAGCTATGCTGATTTACACCAGCTGAGGCTCTGTCCTTAAATCTTTAGAGTATGTCTTCACTGCAGCTGGGAGGTGTGATTCCCAGTTCAGGTAGATGTACACTCACTAGTTCTGACCATGCTAGCACACTAAAAATAGCAATGTGGCTACGGCACCACAAGCGGTGGCTTAGCCTAGCAGCCCAAGTACAATCCCATCCAAAGTCCTGCATACATACTCAGGCACCCTAGCTGCCACCCAAGGTGCTGCAGCCACACTAGTATTTTTAGTACACCAGCTGGACCAGAGCTAACGTTTATGTCTGCCCAAGGTGGGAATTCCACCTCCTACCTGTAGTGCAGACCTGCCCTGTACCAAGGCGAAGGCTCACTGGCACAGCGCCTCCAGCTGGTCATCTTGGGAATTAGCTCTTGCCAGCCTTCAAAGCACCCTCTACCAGTGGGTGTCTCGCCTGCCTCAGGCCCCGTGTCCCTCCTGGACCCCAGTGCCCTTTTCCTCAGGGTTCTGCCCCAGCAGTGCCCCCACACTCTGAATCCCCCCTCCCAGGGGAACCCCCAACCCTCTAAACCCACCTTGCCTCAGTGGCTACTGCCAGTTATCATCTATCTCCCGCTCACTGGGGCAGACTGCAGTCTGTAAAGACCACTCATCATTGGCAAGGGAGTCAGACCAGCTGCCTCTGCCTAAGCCCAAGCTGCACCTCTGCAACCCCAGTACCTGTGTAGGCCTTCATCAAGGCCTGCAGCCTGGGAGTTTTCCAGGCTGGAGCTCCCCAGCTCCTCTTGCTTTTCCCCAGCCCTGCTCTACTCCTAGTACCCTAGGCTCCCTGACAGCCAGGTCCTTCCCTCTCCACAGCAAGAGAGAGACTCCTGCATCCTGCCCCCGCAGCTCTCTTATAAGGGCCAGCTGGGCCCTGATTGGCTGGCCACACCTGTGGTCAGCTACTCACTCAGCTGCTCTCACTCTCCAGGGCTGCTTTTAACCCTTGTTTTCCAGGAGTGGGGCAGTTGCCCCACTACACACCCTCAGAGAGGTTAGTGAGTCTGCAGGACTATCGTCATTCTTGCAGAGAGGGATCTCACTCTTTAACATACTTTCCCCCTACTGTGCACCATCCCCAGCAATTGCTGTAGTAGTTGACTGAGTGAAAAAAGGCCAAACTGACAGAAAGAAAGAAAGAAAATTAGATCTGAACTGGGAGTCCAGCCAAATTCCCTTGAAAGGTGTGAGCAGCCCAGTATTGCCAATTCCCCTCACTAACTTTCCATTTCTTTTCAAATCTTATCTTTCCTTCTTTGCCTATATCTCTTTAATTTCTTCTTGTGCTGCTCTACAGCTGTTCTGTAAATAACTGCCCTGTATCAGGGCTCACACTTGTATAAGTGAGTAAATTTACTCAGGCAAGTAGTCCTAGTGACTTCTATAGACCTACTCACATTTGTAAAGTTATTGGCCTCTGTAAAGACTAGAACCTGCAACTGGTTCTGCTCAAGGACACCCTTGTGCCAGCTAAGTCTATTTAGCCCTAACTAAACCTGTGCAGGATCAGGCCTTAATTCTGGAATTATAAACTGGTTGTGAAGGAGGAGGAGGAGAAGCATAAAATTGTCCTTTTATGGGTCAAAAATGTCCAAATTATACAATTTTTCAACCAGCTCTAGTGATTATATTATTTATTCTATAAAGTGTTTTGTAATATATCTCTGTGAAAAATGATAGATTAAAATAACATTTATTATTAATTAAAAATAGATGTTAATCAGTGTAAGTTATTTTATTTCAATGGAGTTCTGCAGTAGCTGTAGTAAAGATTGTGTGTGTCAGTGTTCCCTGGATAAATCCTGTTTTTCAAGCATTTAGGACATGGCTGTAAAAATGTGCTCCAGGCTCAATCTTGTCATACAAGGATTTAGGGCCAATTTCTCCCTTTGGATGTTCATATGCTTTTCCATTGACTGCAACAGGCGCCACACACATTCAGATGCATGGACTATTTTTCCAGTTACCCCCAAAATACTAGTTTAGCCAATGTTGTGTATGTATGTATGTATATCTAACATAATGTTTTATTGCATAGTATTATTATATATATTATAAATTGTTGAATTAATTTATAATACTTTCCTAGTTTAAAACTTTTGTTTTGCACTTGTGAAACTCAAAAATATATTCAAACCATTAAGTAATTGAGCACAAACATTTAATTTTTTTTGTTACACACCAGCTAAACCTTAAAATATACTGGCACTAAACATATACTAGACTGTATATTCAGTGAAGCCAACATATGTAGCTTTCTTTCATAAGAAACAGAAAACATAAAGTGTACATATCAACATACATAATTTGCAACACCCTCTAAATAACAAAAGTACAACACTTTAAAAATAAAACAAAACTCAAGGGTTAAAGTGGGCAGTTTTGCAGTGGTTCTTTTAGCAGGTTTTTTAATTTCTGGAGGCTACCATTTCGTGCTCCAGAATCTACGCTTCCACTTAATAATAATTCTAAAATAAGACGTCTAAGCCCTTATGGTGGTGAAGATAATTTAGTAAGTGTAAACCAATCCAAAGATATCTGCCTTAAAAGTTTTTCTGACATAGTGATGTCTGTCAGGGGTGTGATTATTTCCCCCCCACCCCCAGCCCTGACCAATGTTATGCCAGCAAAAGCCCTACTGTAGTTGCAGTTATAACAACCAAAAAAGCTCTTTTGCCAGTATAATTTACTCAGTTCAGGGAACAGGTTTAAGCTATAGTGGTATAAGAACTCTTTTGCAGGCACTAGCTGTGTTTCCATTAGGAGGATTTGCAAGTTTTCCCCTACTGGTATAGCTTACCGGCAAACTCTTTCAAATGTAGACAAGGCCTCAGTCTGCAGACAGTTTGAACAATAGCTTTGAGAGAAGTGTTTGTTAATTTTGACCCATCTGATAACAATTTAAATATCATTATTGTTAACTATTTAACTGCTGATCAAAGCATCTAGAAAAAGAGAGGACCAGTCATACATATTATGAAGATTACTGTGAATGGAATTTCATTTTGGTGTTTTGGTTTTGACATCTCCAGTGGGCAAAATTTAGTTTGTGGGTGGAGTTAGGGAGAATTACAAATCCCCCCCCCCAAATAATCACAACCTTTAACCCTATATGTTATATTTTAAATAGCAAACAAAGGAAGGAAATGTGCTTTTTTTGTTTGAAATATCATATGGATATATATGAAAAAATTACTAAAATAAATTTGACATTTCTTGGAAGAAGAAGAAGAATGTTCTTTGTGTAAAAATACGTTTATAAAAATGATGGTGGCTTAGCAATATTAGAAAGGTGAAGTTATTCAGATACACTAGAGCAGTCCAGAACAAAAACTGGAATTGTAAGAGCTGTAGAAATAAAACTTTCTCCACAGCCGGCCTAGAGCTACACTATGATCTTCTCAAAAAGGAATTTCTGTAGCTACAAGGTGTACTTGTCCAAGTCTAAAATCCATCTCTTAGCCTTAGATTTTCCTCAAGAGCAATAACAAAGCTGATATATAGAGAGATAGAGATAGATATCGATATATAGCTGGGTATCTTGCTTTTTATTTTTTTATATATATATATATATATACAATAAAGCAGCTTTGTTTATATTTTTATATTTATTAATATTATATTTTATATATAAAATAAATAAAAAGCAAGATACCTGTCTATACTTTAAAATGGGAGAGGAGAGAAAACCACTAGGCAATGACCTACATGTTATATTTACTTGTAAGGCACTTGGATGATGAGTGTGTAGGGTGACCAGATGTCCCAATTTTATAGGGACAGTCCCGATATTCAGGGCTTTATCTTAGATAGGGACCTATTACCTGCCACTCCCTACCCCGATTTTTCACACTTGCTCTCTGGTCACCCTATGCATGTGGTATAAATCACTAGATAGATTAAATAGGCAGAAGAAGAGGATGGTGGATAAGAGCTGATCTTCTAGAGTAGAATGATAATCCTCATCATTAGGGACATCAGAATTCTCCCATTGAAGTCAATTGCAAGATCTCTGTTGATTTCATTGGGAGTCGACTCAGGACCCAGGTTTCCTTGCTAGGAACCTTTAGGGAGATAAACAGATTTGAAAATGGCTTTAAGGGACACTCTCAAGTAATTCAGGCCCCCAAATGTAGATTTTACAAAATCTTATGAGGCAGAAATGTTTTCATAACACTAAAAATAAGTAGGAAAATAATTACATTTTAAAAAAATGTAAACATTCTTCAGTGGTGCTGGGAACTGAAACATAGCATCTTTTTGCAAGCAAAGGAATTCCAGAAAGTGAAACTGAACCTAGCAAGTCAAGTTGACCCTTACAAGTTAAGTGAAATGCAAAAAATTAAAAATAAATAGATAACATAAATTGTGGCAAGCGATTTAGATTTGTGAAATTCTTATAATTTTAATTATCTAAGATATTCTACCATATGTGGCTCTCCCCTTCTCCTATTCACAGTAAAAATAAGTAGTAAGCCCCTTCCCCCATCACAAGACTAGTTCAAAAATTTTGAGATTAAAAAAAAAGAAGATAAATTTTGGAATTCTTTTTATATGTCTACTGGTTTTTGAGCTTTTAGAATGCGCTAGGTCACATTTTCAAGCTTTGATCTACAGCTATGACTGTTAGAAATGTACTTTTATTTAAATGAAAGCTGAGATTCTCACCTAATCAGAATTTCAGGAGCTGGGTCTTTAAGAAAAGCACCAAATACCATGCAGCTCACACTAAAACAGCGAGTAATACGTTATTGTCTACCCCAAAAGCTTAAAAATCACAAGTGAGAAAATCATGACAGAGACCAAAAAACATGATTTTTTTTTTTAGTTTTCCGATTTTTGAACTTCCCCTTGTCAACTGCTAACATGTATGTAACGATTACAGTGCTGTTGGAATTGCTGGGGATTAGGCACTGCTGATGGGAAGGGGGGTGCAGGGAACCCCTGGATGGTTTAGAGGTGCTTGGATTGCTTGGGGTGGCAGGTGGGGGACTTCTGAAAGTTAGAGGGTCCTTCGGACCATGGTATTCCTGGGTTTGGGTATTTGCAGGGTTTGGAGTGGGGTGTGGGTGGGAAGGGGAGTTTGGTGCAGCTGGATGTGTGGGGAAAGGGGAGCCTACAATTGAGCCTCATATTGAGCTGTCCCTGCTGCACTGCTTGCTTTTCTTGGCTGCTGTTTCCTGCCTTGATCCAACAGGGGGAGCAGCAAGAAGGAAGGCAGCTGTGATGCAGGAATGAATGTTTGAGTGTCGCACGAAACACGATATTTGGCAGCCCTGAGTTCTAATGGAGTCATACTTTACCAAGGAGCGGTTGACATAGTGGATGGTAGAGAGGTGGAGGTTGGGGTTGAGCCAGTGGCCTATTCTGCAAGGGGCAACACCTGCTCCCAAAGGAATCATATAGGTGAATCTCCCAGTGTGAGTTTTATCAATGGGGCAATGCAACCCCATAGTAATGATTTCTTGTTAACATAATATTTTTACCTTGCCACTCTTCTTTAAAGTGTGAATTCTCTAAAACAGACATGACAAATCTTCAGGAGGGAACCTCCTTAAACAAATCTGCCCATTTTCATTTTGTTTAGCTGGAGGGCCTTGGATGTTCTAAGCTTCTGTTATGTGTTTCATTGTCAAGGTGTTGAAACATTTACAATACATTTCAAATGGCAAATGTCACCCCTTCTCCTTCATATATTTTTTTTTCTTTTTTTGCTCAGTCTGACCCATTCAGACTGGCAAAGGCAGAAAGCCTGGTTGTTTCTTTGTTTCTCCTCTTCCCTCAAGATTTTCAAGGCTCAAAGATGTATCAGAAGTCTCTTTTCCCATAAGCAGAAGTGAAAACATTCTGATTCCTTTTAAGTTTTTAAATTTCTTAACTGTCTTAATTTTTTGGGGGGGAGATGAGGGAGCACTGGTGATTTTGTGGGGGAGGTTGGAGGCTGAAAGATATGCTTTGAAAATACCCAGTGTGGGTGAGAATAGTAAAAGATGAAATATTATTTTGTAGCATGAGAAAATGTTCAAATTCACAGGAAAGAGGAGTCCCACTAGTTCAAAGTCAACTATTGCTCACAAGAGGAGCTTTGATTTAAAGGGACACTCTCAGTGCTTAATTTGTACCAGGGCTGATCCCCAATACCTCTATACTTGGCAGTTATGAATGTAAAAAAATTTCTTGAGCCCCGGCATCTCTTTCAGTACAAATTAAGCACTGGACACCCTCAACTTAAAATCACACTTTTGTCTGAATATTTTTACTGCCTATTGTTACCACTAACATCTCAGATTACTAGACCTGAAAGAGATTAGATAAACAACATTTTTCTCATTAGTTTCTCTCTTTATTTAATAGTACTTTGTATATAAGAAGTCAGTTTCCCCTTTGGCTTCTGAGGATATTTCATGCAGCAAAAGGGGATCGAAAAACATTTTAAAAGGAAAATGTGATTATAAGAACATGAAAAAATGGCATGGGAAGTTGAAGGATCAATGTAGTACCTGAAAGGACTTTTAATTATTTTTAATTTACTGGAGATTAAGCTGACTGTGGTCATTTTTAAACTATAAAAAAATCCAAAAAATATAAGAAAGAAGAAAAGAGTGAATAAAATAGGCTTCTAGCCACTTTTCCTACCCCTGTCATATTTCACATTACCATTGTATTGTCATGTGGCAACTAACTTTCTCCCAAATCACAACAAATAACTCATGACTAGTAGAAACATTAATAAGACCAGAATCTTACATCCTTACTCCACCGTTAGTCCTATACTGGTCAGTGGACCTGTGTGTGAAATAAGAGGGTACTCACTGTGAGCAAGGGTATCATGGATCTCTAATTGCTGTGAAAAATTAATAGTTAACAATCCACAGATACACCATCTCCATCAAGTCAGTATGTTCATGAAAATAATACAAACTGTAGGAAAATTCAAACAATATTGCCATCCCCAAGTGTTCAAAAATAATGGATCAGGTCCCCAAAATCATGGATTTTTAAAAAAAAAATAATGAATGTTGGATTCTTTTTGTCTTCTGTTTTTTAAATCTTTAGGATACAGGTGCTTCACATTTTCAGGCTTTTCTCTGTAGTCATGAAGATGTTAATGAACTTAATATTAAAAAAAAAGATGAGATTCTCATGCAATCTTTTGATTCAGGCATCTGGGGCTTTAAGAAAAATATGAAATTTCACAAGACTTGCAATAGTGAGGGCCTTAAAAGCATTAAAGCCTGATCTTGCTCTCATTTAAATTCCCAATTCAGGAAGGTACTTAAGCATATGCCTAACTGTAACTAACATTGACTTCAGTGGGAGTACGTGGGTGCTTACAGTTTGTTATGTGCTTAAGCATCTTGCTGATTCAGGGTCTAAGTCAAGACCCTGGCTCCCCTGGTAATCAGATCATGACAAAAAGGTGCATATCAAAGGTTTGGTATTGGGCTACACCATTGGGTATATGTCATGATTGACACGATTAGGTATATATTGGAATGTACTTTAATGCATATACCCACTCCTTTCTGAAGGGGCCGAACTTTTGATCTGATTGGAGAATGATGTGATATGGGTGGGTGGGTGTGACTGTGTTCATTTATATTAGCTCTTCTCAGGCTATTTTAGTGCCAAAGAGACCCATGTATGGAGCCAAAATAACACAAGAGCTGGTCTTGGCATAGTATTTTGATTCTTGAATGGCTGAAACATGAGAAGGGACAATCTTGTATTCTTTTGGCACCATAACTGACACCCTCAGCTGAGTTCCAAGTACCTGTGGAACCTAAAAACACAGCCCCAGGGTGCGTTGTTAATGCCTGTAGAACCCCAGGGGGAACAATGGGGGCTAGAGAGCAAAACAATGTGAATTTTGACAGAACGCAGAAGTAATTCTCCATGTTAAAGGTTTACCATTGTAGTCCTAGTCTGGGGGAGAAAAGATAAAGAAAAGAGGGATAAAAAATTCAAAGGCAGGTTTTTAAATGGAGAAGAGGCTCAATATTGGAGAAGGAAGGCAGTATAATAATATTTCCAATTCTTCTGATCCTTGGTGTTTTTTTTTCTTACAGCCCCAGGTCCTGGAGTCATGTGATTTCATGAGACTTTGAGCTTTAATTGAAAAAGTAAGTTTCCAGCCCATGTGGGTGCAGTGCTGAACCTTAGAATGTGAACCCTGAGGGGGCAAAAACCAGAAGGTAAATAAATAGAACACTTCAAATACATTGTTTTTACAAAAAACCTCATGCTTTTATGGGTCTTGACTCATGATTTTTGAATGATGGGGGCTGGCGGTACTGAGGAAGTTTGAAGATAGTGGGAGAGAAACAGAGGGTAAAATGAACCAGAGTATGAGGGCAGGATAAAAAAGGAGGAGCAGGAAAGGAGAACAAGTGTAGCTGGGCAGAGACTGAGGATGGGAAGGGAAGCAGAAAGCAGGACAGAAGGAAGAGAGGAAGATGAAAAAGAGAGAAAAACTGATACCAGAGGGAAGGAAGGGGAGGGTGAAGGCAACAGATTCCCCCCACCCCATCCCTCCCAGCTATGGGCGTGGCCTCCTGGTGTCTGAGCTGAAGCTGGGGGGAGGGAGGGGGAGAAGGAAAAGAGAGGAGAAGTGTGGGGAAGAGGGGACATCAGATTGAGAGCGCGTGTTTCTGCTGGTCCCAGCTCCTCATTCTCCCTCACTTCCAGGCACTGAACAGCACCCAGGGGCACACCCCCTCCCACACGCCTTCTCTTCTTCTGACTTCGGTCTGACTTCCCTCCTCCTCACCGAAATATTCCTACATTCCCCAGTGTACAGGAGGAGGGGAGCGGGTGACCCTCACGTTTGTAGCACTTCCACCGGGCAAATCCAAAGAAGGGAGTCAGACAAAAGTAAGGGAGGGGGAAGATCTTTCCTCACTCCAGAAAGTTTAGTGCCCCTCTCTATCCGCACTGCAGGGGGGTTGAACCAGCAATGTGCCCTTCCCTGAAGCTCTTTCCCCCTCCTCTGGACTAAGAGTGGAGTATTGAAAGAGAGAAGGGGAGGAGGGGGTGGTGGCGGAGAGGAGTCCTGCAACATCTGTAAAACTTGGACTAGGAGAAGAAGGAGGAGGAGGAAAGGAGAGACAGAGAGAGAGGAAGGCGAAAGGGACAACTTTTCCAACACGTGAGTATCGGAGCAGAGTGTTTTTATTTCTCTCCTTTGGTGGACTTAAAAAAAGGGGTGGGGGGCTACAATGCAATTTATATGGGTTGGTTAGAGGGGAGGGGGAGCCCTTCCGATGCAAGTTTTTTGATACAGTCTGGTAGATTTCTCTCCCCCCCCCCCCCTTTGTTGAACCAAATCAGAAATGTCAGTCAGTGCGGGTGAGTCAGAAGGGATCAGATTACAAGATCACTGAAACTGATGTCGGATCCGCGCGCACACAAACGGAGAGGGCTTCTCTCTTTCTGTCTCTCTCTCTTTGAGGGAGGAGGGCAGGAATAAAACAACAACCAATACACACACACCGCCCGGCCTCTTCTCTCACAATCCATCCTCCCCCCCCCGCCCAAACAGAAGCAAAATGCCCGCTTTCATCCTTTGGGGTCGGTCCTGTTAAGCTCTGCAAAAGAGGAGAGAGAGAGAGAGATCCCCACTGCATGCACTGTGCGTGTGAGATACAGCAGCCCTACCTTTTCTATGGGAAGTTTGGGGGGCTTGACAGAAGCAGCAGCAGCAGCAGGTACGTGTACTGAGTTTTGCAAGAAGTTCCTCTTTGTTTAATGGGCTCTGCACAATGGTTGCAAGAAGCCAGAGGTTTGGGGCACTTTATTTTCATTTCAGAGCTCTCTCTCTCTCTGTCTCTCCCTCTCCCTCTCTCTCTTTTTTAACTTGGAAGAGTGGGGAGCGGGAGACTATCCGAAATCTAACCAAAAAATGGCTGTCAAACTGTCCTTAACTTAAAGCCAAAAAACCCCCCAAATTATACAATAATATGTAACTATTTTCTCTCTCTCTCACTCTGCCTGCCCTACTGCACTCCGAAAGGATTTTGAGGCTTAATGTCCCACAGTTGAACTACAGATTTGCATGCAGCAGCTGCTTTCCCCCCAAAGAAACTGCTTGTTATTTTCATGCCAGTTTCTTTGGCTGAAACTTTGTTGCTGTAGCAAACACCCTGTGCTGTCTGGATAGGTGGAAGGACTCAGCTGCGTGTGTTAGTTTTGGGGAGAGAAGAGGAGACGGAGGTTCGTTTCCTATTACTCTGTTTTGATTAATCTGTAGGAGTTTCAGGGGAACAGTTTGGGAGTGGGATGGGGGAAGGCGTCTCGTTCATAACAGAGGAAAAGTGAAAGTTGTGGCTTCTCTTTATGATTTTGTTGTTGTGAGGTGCTGCCTTTGGAACTTGGAAAGCTGCATACACCAAACTGCTGGGATCTATACACCCTCTACAATTTCCCCCTTCCTTCTCCCCTCGCAATGTATGGAGAAAAATATTGCAGCGGGGAGGGACTGAGTATGAATCACTCCCGACAGTTACTTTCTCGGCTTTTTTGGGGGGGTGGAGGAATGGAGAAGAAGGAGAACGCATATGATTTGCCACAAACCAATCCGTATTAGGACCTCTGCATGTTCTTCCATCAAATAACTTTAAAGCATTTTAGGAAAGTGGATATGCGGTTGTTTTAATTAGCCTGTAAACTTAGGTTGTTTGCACAGTTGCTCTTCTTCCAACCTAGATGATATAAACACACACCTCTAAATGTGCAGCTTCCTAGTCCTGGCACCACGTGAAAAGAAAAGGTAAAAGGAATCCCCTCCACACCGCCCCTCCATTTTTTTAACCCTCTGGTGTATAGTTTTGAGCCAGTCCTTTGGGTAGTGTTTGTGGCCTTCTGCCAGTTTATATGTAGATATATTTATGTAAAACATTTTCTCTCAGCTCTTTGCCAGCTGTTCCACATTTTCCAGCTGCCACTTCTGTTTGACATGATGGACTGTATGGATCTCTAAGTAAAAGAGCCTTTTTAGTCAAAGGTATGGATGGTTGTCCACTTGGTATATAATGTTTAAAGTCAAATTAACCAGAGGAGTGCTAGCTAGCAGTGCATACCACGCACCACACTTTATTTTCAAGGGTTAATAAAGCATATTTTTATTTTGAAGTTTCATCATGCTTATTTAACTTCCTTTACGTTGGATCACAGAAGAACTCCAATATAAAAATGGTTCAAAGCCTTTGAAATATGTGGCTAATTAAATTAACAAATCTTTTTAAAAGGGCGCCAGAGTCTCTCACTGTGTGTCTCTACATGCCTGATATATGTATCTATCTGGGAACCATTTAAGTCTCTTTAATACTTAGAAATCACTAAATTTCTTTGTGTTATACAACTCTTTATGGTTTGGTATTTTGGGAGATTATGAACTGAGATCCACAAGAATGGGCCTTAAGTATTTTGAATATTTGTGCAATTGCATTGTAATTTTGAAAGGTACCTCACTGATTGATTCCTATAATTATTTCATTTAGGTCCTTTATTAAAAATTAATAATGATCTGACAGTTTCTTAATTACATATGTCAAGATTATTTTGAAGGGAGAAAAATGCTATGTTTTCAAAGAAGAGTAACATTAAAATGTAAAAATAGTTCTGAATATACCACAGGATTTCAGTTGAGGGATTATATTAAAAGTAATGGTGAATGAATTTAACAATGTAAACTGTATGAAGGATGCTCAGAATTGGTTTATATAATGAAATTTTGGGTTTAACAAGCTAGTACATAATACATTTAGTTGGCTAGTCTACACTCAAATTTAAAGCAAACATTAAATAACATTATCTGTGAGACAAGCGGAAGATCATTTCTTTTACACTAAAGATCATGTGGTTGAGAAATCTAATGTGTGGGGAAAAGGCATTGTTTTAGTGTATATAGTTCTTTAAAAAAAAAAAAAAACAAGAGTAAAGGAAGTATATCTGTGCATTTCTTGCACATGGCTTTCAGTATGGCATTCTGTTTTCCAAAGCATTTTCCTGCCCAAGTAGCACAAAACAAAGAATTACCTGTATTTTCCTTAATGAGTTGACTCCTATTTTGTGCTTGAAATGTATGTATTAGCCAACACAACATTTAGCAGTGCATGTAAAGTTCATATCTGAAGGTATATTTTGAAATGAAAATGAGGTATTTTGTAGTTGTGTTATAAACATTCCATGTTTAATTTCTTAATTATTTTTATTTTGGATTAGCTGGTATATAAACTAAAATATTAAGACTCCTCCATTAAAATTGTTAGTAGAATTTATTTCCTTTTGTAAGTTACTTAATAAAATTGCTTTTCAGTTATCAATTGTATGCTAACTTTGGAAAGTTTGAATTACACTTTCTCTCTTATTTTTGGTAAAACTATTTCCCCCTGCACCCAGCAGCTGGTTTGATCCTGACTGTTTGAATTCAAGTAAGAAGTGAAATCTGTTTGGTTGCAAAGTGTTCTTGAAAAGTTAGTAATCTTTTCCCAGTAAATAAGGTATCTGATGCTTATTAAAGCAAGATCCATTGGGGGGAGGAGGAGGGAATTATGAAAGGAAGCAGTTTAATGATCAAGGTTGCATGCACGTAACTATATGGAGACTGTAATGTACTAAGAAAAAGAAGACTTGAAGGAAAAGTGAATCAGTGAGTCATGAAATCTTTAGGAAAACCTTAGTAATGGAATGTTAATGCTTTTAGACTATAGTAGATTATCTTAAAAGTCAGACTTTTCTTCTTTATGCAATTGTTGTAAATCCCTAGCTAAAGAATACTTTGAAGAAGGCTTTAGTTTTGCTAGCACTCATATTTTGTAGTCATTCTGATTGTTTTGGAAGAGTCAAGAAATTTTCTGCCAACTTGCAGCTAGGTAATTAAAATGCTAAAATGGCTATAGAGGAAGCTTTTTATTCAACAAAAGGTTCAGCTCTAATAATGACTTTAAATTGACTTTCAACTACAGGTTTTATAGACACCCTACCCCCCCCCCCACTGCCACTGCCTTAGATTTTGTAATTTTTATTTGTGCATTGATTTGTTATAATTTAAAATCAAATAAAATGAGACAGAATAAACAAAAATAGGGCATGGCTGCTGAAAACTTTTCAAGTACTTTCAGTGTATTTTTCATCTTTACTTTTATTTGATAGGTCTGTGAAATAGAGTTGTAGACTGGCACAGACTTTAAATGAAATTTCACACTTTGATGATTTTTTTTAACTTTGATATATTGACAGCAAAAGGAGCTGCAAAGCTTTTATATAACTTGAGCAGTAACGCCAAGCAGCAGTCAAACGTCTCTATGCATTTGTGTTTAACTGCAGAAGAAAAACATGTCCATGGGCAGTAGAGGTTCTTATCAACTCCCTAATCCCAGATCCCAGCAAACCTTGAGGGCATGCCTCAGATCTTGCTGAAATCATTGTAGACTCTCACAGTTTGCAGATTAAATATGCTATGTGTTCCTGGCTCCAACAACAGTTTTATGAGCTCACTAAGCTTCCTGTTTAAAGATCCTTTTCTGAAGTTTTTAGGAGCTGCTAAAGGCAATGCTGTCTGGAGTAAGTGGTGCTTGTTAATTTAGAGACACTTTAGATATTTCATTCTGTCTGTAAAAATAGCCAAAATTGTTGTTTTCAGATTGAAAGTCAAGTGACACTGAAAAAAAGCCCCTTTAAAGAGTGATACTGTTGTTTTAATGTGTTTATGATTACCCAAGGCTGCAAAGCATACATGGAGCTTGATTTGTTTTATGATGGCTTGACTTTGAGTAGTGTCTTTAAAATTAGACTTTTTCAGTTGTAATTCCAAGTGTATCTTTTACTACATCATTTTTGAGCATCTTGTTACTGATTGATTGATAGACTGCTGTAATGCATCTTTAAGAGGTGTTTCCTCACCTCGTTCCAGCAAAATTTTAACAAAAAGTAAATATTTTCCGCAGAGGGTGAATTGCAGACATTTATGTAGTTTGATATTGGGGACTGCTGGGCCTCAGGAAAGTACTTTAAATTCTGTGTCCTAACTTCTCCTCTAGCTGGTAAATAGTTAACACCTATATTTCATTCAGTATAATCATGTTTATGTATTTGGTGTAATAGTCTTAATTAAAAAGGAAAATACTTATATCATTGTCCAACAACATGTGTCATGTTATTCCCAAGAGAACTTGAGCCAATTTTGTGTTTAAAGGTTATTCAGTGAATGAAATTGTGAAAGCCCATTTGTCAAGGTACTGCACGGTTTCTGTTGGTTTTCAACCCCCAAATTCATTGTCTGCGTGGCCCCGTCATTAGTCATCAGTGTATTAGTGCTGCCTTCAGGCAATGCTGCCCAGCACTTCTTCACACCATTATAGCTCTAAAAGTGTACTCTGCCGATTTGTAGAATTACTGCTCTGATTTCCGCTTGGCTGGGTTTGAGGTAAGTCCCCTCCCTACCTTCTAGCTCACTCTAATCCCTGCTTTCTTTTAAGGCTGCTTTCTGTAGAGATTTAGGGGAAAACTTTCTTAAAGACTGTGTTGGCATCATACTGTGGTTTTGTTGTGGCATGCAGTGTATAAATTGTACCTGCATTAAACTGAAAGTACATTAAATTGGTTTTGATCTGAAGAGCTGCTGTGTCTCTTTTTTTAAAAAAATCTAAATCCTAATCAATTGATTTTACTGTTGCCTAATAGTTTGTTTATACTTTAAAAAGAAACTAATTAATTGGGATAGAGTACACCTTGTTATTCTTGACTACACAGTTCCTGAGTATCAGCACAGATTATGTGCAGAACACATTATCAGATTTTATTTCATGATTATAGTATTTGAAATTTCCACTATAGTTGTAGTTATTTTGTTTTTGTTAACATGGATTGGTTCCCCCCCCCCCCCCCGCGTGGCCTCTTATCTTAACTGAGTCCAAAATACTTACATCTTTTTTAGGTTGAGTACCTGTTATTTGGATTAGGACTGAAGGATCAAATTACCCTTGTGATGAATTAGAACAAAGTATATTTGGATGGTTTTGGTCTAGAACCATGTTTTCTCTTATGTACAAATCTGGTAATGTCAGGAAAAATCAACTGGGTGTAAAAATACCTCATCCAGCTGCCTAAAGAATGAAGCCTTCATTAAATAAGATGTATGAATACCTGAAACTGAATAGTCAGAAACACAGATTAAACCAATGTCACTTCAGTACAATGTCTGCTGTTCTGAACTGTGTATATTAAAATGAAATTCTAGCACTAAAGATCTTAACTAATAGGACATGTGGCTTGGTGTGGTGTGGCTTGGCACTTTGAACCATGAATCTCTATGGATGGTTTTTCTTGGAAAATAAGACAGCAGTAGAATTCTGTGATTATATTGTGTGTACAGCCTAAGTGGACTGAAAGGTAATTTATATTGCAGCAAGGTAGAATTGTCCTGTTGCAGTTTTGTGAGGTTGCAGAAACTGCAAGGAATCCTGATACTGTTTTACTGCTACAGTGAGACAGGTGTAAAACCTAAAACAAAGTTTAAAAGCTGAAGATAAAGTTTTATAAACTACATTTTACACTTTAAATTCTTCTTGGATGCCTGTAGCTTTCCTAGCTCTTTACTGGTAAGGTTAAAACATCTGTGTTGGGTAAGAATGTGAAATCCTGCTTTCTGGATCAAGTCATCCTTAACATTAACGTATGTTGAGTAGATAAGCAGAATTGCAGGAATTGGAAATTGGTGATTAGAATAGTGGACTTCCAAAATGATTTTGCTTGAGTTCTTTAATTTTGTTTAAAAATGCTAATTGTAAAATGTGGCGTACAGGCTTTTCTTCTGTGATTTGTATATCCTTAAGTTGGAAACAGAAGATGCATCCTAAGCAATAGTGGCATTATGTATGTGTTGTCTGGGCTGATGTATGTTAAATATATTCTTCATTGAGCTCAGTTGCTCTATAGATTGACATTGATATATAGATCTAGTTTGGATTCTAAGGAAACTTCATTTATTGGGATTGATGATCAAAAACAATAAGTCTGAAGAAAATGATCATGCTACTGGAATTCACATGTAGCGCTAGTGCTCTAATAAGAATATCTCTGCATTTTTCTGTGGTAGTTGTAGTTGCAGTGACCTTTTGTTTGATGAACTAAATATACCATGACACAAAGCACATCCATTACAGGTGTTTGTAATTTGTTTTACCATCCTGTTCTGGAGAAAGGGCAAGAGAAGAGGGAAAAACCACACCATATCCTCACCACAAGTGTTTTCAGTGCTAATAACAGTATCAGCAGAGGAAGTCATAGGGCTTGTTATCAACACAGCAAGAGTTGCTGATTGTCTTCCTCTGTGGCATATTCTCATCCTTTCAAATCCACATTATGAGTGACCAAGATCAGATTTTATAGAACCCCTGCTTTGCAGAAGGAAATTACATTGCTGATATTTAAGGGTTTCTTATGATTTTAGATTTATTAGTTTGGTTCATAAAGGGCATAGGCAAAAACTATGTATAGTTTTAGAAGAGAAATTTAAAACATAGCCAATTATTTGAATGAAACCTATTGTATAAACACCAAGAACTGAGATTTTTTTCTATGCTAATTCTTTTAAGACTACAACTACTTTGCCTAAGATTGTTTTTCTGTTTAAGAGTTTTAAACATAAGGACATAGGATTATAATACATTAGGCAATAGCACAGATTATTCTGACCCTTCAGGCGATATCACAGTTTTAAATGAACAAGTCTATGTTGTTAATAGCTAGTATGTCACCCTGTAAAAAAAAATCACTTACTAAAGTAGAGACTTGAAAAAAGGAATTTATTTCTGTGTTTATAAATAACATTTATGGATTCATATTCTATTTTAAAAATAAATAGTGCTTCTGTTCTATCTAGCCTGGATTTTATACAAGTAGGCCAGAAGTTAGAATAGAGCAAAAAGAGGAATCCAAAGTCTCTATAATTCAAATAGTGTTCTGTTAGACATGGAGTTCATGGAGCTGCTTTTCCTTTTATAAGTTTAGTTGCATAGCTTTAAGACAACTGGATATTGAATGGGTTACGAATATATATACCCCCCAAAGATGCATACCGCCCCACATTATTTAAAACTGCTATAATGTGATGGAAGGCCTGATTATGCAGTCCTTACTCATGTGAGTTGTCCTCATTTAGCTTAGTGAGAGCTCCTTATGTGAATAAGGGACAGAAGATAGGGCTGTTAGTCAGACAATGGACAGTTAGAACCACATTCTGCAGTTCTTACTCAGGCAAAGCTCCCGCTCAGCAGAGCTCTGCCTGGGCAAGAAAACAAGAATCAGATCTTCCACAGTTTTTTTTCTGTGGAAAGCTATTTTATTTTGACAGAGAGTTTAATCTCTGGTAATAGGATAAATATTTAATTGGAATTTTACCTAACAGCTTCCTAAACCCCAGTAACAGAAGTACACATAATGTACTTATATATTATTACAAGAGAAATGGAACAGAGAAAAGCTAAGTCAGGGATTTCTTCAGAATAAAGTGTTGCTGTTAACTTGTTTGGTTCTATAAGATCTGTATGTTTTAAAATATTTTAACAAACTTGCAGTAATTTTTACATATCATATATATATCTAATATTGATATGTAAACAATTATATCTATCTATCTATCTCCTGGGAGATGTAAATATATGTAATTCCTCTAGAGGAAAGCATCAGTTACACTTGTTCAATAGTTCAGTGTGCTCCATAGAATAATTTCTCACTTAGGGTCCTAATCATGGGGCTGATAATAGTGCTGCTTTGCCTAGCTGATTGCCTTTGTTGTTTGTGATCCTGTATTATTGTTGCCACTAGCTATTTAGCCTATCAGGAACAGATCAGATCATCATTAATCAGGCTTTAGGTTGAGTTGTTTTAAAATCTTCAGTTGTACATGGAGGAGGGGGCGGGGTGGGAATCAAAGGGAAGTAATACATAGGAAAGTACAGCAGGTGCATGAATTTGGAAAGGTTGTACTATTACAATCATTGCTGTGTAGCTTTATTTTTTTTCAAATTCAAACAGCAAAACTTTCCTATTTGATTCTAGCATTATTTTTACATTTTTTAAAATTCAGCACAGGTTTATAAGGACTATGTAATTCTCAAGAGAGGCAGTTTTAGAACATGCATGAAAATTAAAGAGAAAATGAAGAGTTGTGAAGAGTAAGATTTTTCCAGTTACATATCACCAGAATTATATTATATTTCTGTATTTAATGAATATGAGCCCAAATTTTGCCCCATCTTATACTGGATGCAGCCCTATACTGACCAATGAGGTTTCACAGAATATAAATCAGATCAGAATTTGGCCCACAGGTCGTTCATGGAAGTTGGAAGTCGTAACCAAACTAATGAGGCCTTAAAAAGATATAAAATGATCTAACATTTTTGGAAATTCATAGTATCTGAATTAATTATTGCACCTATATGGAAGGTGAAGTATACCAAAAGCTTAATCTTACAATTGAAGTGTGTTTGATAAAATGCATGAATCATTTATATTTTGGGGGAGGAATTATCAAGCGTAACTGTGTGAGTGTGACTTTGCATTCATGTTTGATGTGAAGCAATGCTAAAATTTAAGAGAGCTTTGGAAGTAAAACATACCTGAATCAAGCTTGTATAAATCAATGTAAAATAGCGCTCACATAACAGCATAAAATTCTCATGGAAATTTTGCATTTGAATGTAGCTGAACAAGACAGAATTTTCTTATTCTTGAATATTCCCAAGGAATAGTGTGACCAGTTCTGATAAAATTGATAAAGAGTCCTTTATGCTTGAAAGAGACTGTGTAATTTCCTGATTGTTCTCCATGCCTCCCCTTGTGTTTTTCACTTTCACACAGTTTCGCTGTTTGAGATTTATCGTATCCCCAAAGACTGCTTCCAGTAGGGTGGATCAAAGTGGTACATTCGAACACCCCAAATACCCAGAGTAATTTCTGAAAAACTAAAGATGCTATGTTTGCTTGCACATTGATTGGGGCACTGTGGATGCTGATAGCAATCAGTCTGAACTTCCCTACTGCTGATGTAATGATGATGAATGCTGTGACACTGCTATTTCAGACTGCTCTTCTCAGTGGATGCAAACCACTTGTTAATGAATTGAATACAACTACAGCAGCATCAAATAAAACCGGGAAAGGAATTAAAAAAGCGACAATACATTAAAGGACAAAGCAAATAAGAAAACAAAAGGAGGCAGCAAGTGGTTATAGTATAGAGGAAACATAAAACTAACATGCAAATCAATAAGCAATTTAGGGGCTGGATGCTGTAATCCCTTACTTAGGCAAGTAGTCCCATTGAAGTCAGTGAGACTTCTTGTATGAGTAAAAGATACTTGAAGGAGCAAAGGTGTGCAAGATCTGGCTCTTAAAACCAGAGATTCAGAGAGGAGAAAGAGCAAAGAGGTTAAGATTGAAAAGAAAATGAAACTACCGTAAATATGCTTATGAAGGGCCAAATTCTCCTCTCTTGCAATGGTTCAACCCTGTTGATTTCAGTGAGGTTGCACTGGTGTAAGTGGGGAGATTTCCCCCCCACAATATGCATATGATTGTTTTTACTACTATGGTGAATACACACACATTGGTAATTATATTAGTTGAACTTACTTATTAGTGAATTTTATTGTAAGAAATAGGTATTATTACCATTTTGTTGACATTCAAATTAAAAGTGATGGTATTCTTCCTTTAATTAGTTTATTATTGGCAGCTGCTTGTTAAAATCTCTTCAATTTAATACGAAATTGATGAATCATACTATTTATGATTTAAAAAGTAGAGACACACCTGCAGACAGGTTGCTGGTATGAGAGGGATTAGGTTTAAAATGGGAGTCTGGAATTAATTGTGCAATGGGTTCAGGCCTGTGGGAAAAGTACAAAAGGTTCAAGCATGGTTGAATGGGGAAAAGCCATGAATGTTTGCTTTCAGGAAGGAATGTTTATCCCTCTGTTTACCTATGAAAGTTCAGGCTTTAGCCATATAACATTATAGCATTTTCTCTTCGTTGCAGTCATCATTCATATGCACATGCAGATAGAGGAGAGCCATCGAAAAACAGCTTTCCAAGTTTTGAAAGCAGAGTTCAATTTTGCAAAATATGTATGTAATGTCTCAAGGCCGGGGGAAAGGAAGTCACCGAGCCAAATGCATGGGGAGTTGTAGACACTATAAATAAATAAATAAATAAATAAACCACATAATATTTTGAAAGTGCAAAGTACTTCAGCCTGGATGTTTTTCAAAACCTTTTTGTCAGTGATCAACATGGAAATAAAACTTTATTTTGTCCCGGACCTTTGATTATGTGTTTTTTTTTTCCCCCCAATAGACTGTGCTTTCCATATTTCATTACAGTTTCTGAGAGGGGGAAAAATCACCTCTGAGCTTGAGGACAGTGAATCTAAAAGTGTTGGGGGCCTGCAGCTCCTACTGAAGTCAAGATTAGACCCATAATATAACGGTGGTTAGAAGAGTGAGTCTGTAAAAATGATATCTTGAGGTTCCATATTTATTTTCCATTCATGGCTTCCATGTCAGCAAACATGTCCAAACGTGAGTTTTCTAATGGTTAGCCTTGCACACTCAGTCTGCTATATGAGAATCAGGCTATTGTTTCTGCCAAGCACATCACCACATTTGATAAAGTATCAGAACATAGTTTAAAACTGAGGGTCTAATGCTGCAATCTCTATGTGAGTAGAACTCTTGTTAACTTCACTGGAACGTGTGTGTGTGTGTCAGGGGCAGAGTAGAAGGGGAAGGAGGGTGACAAGATGGGGAGGCCCTAGATTCAAGAGCCAGAATTTGTTTATCCGTAGTGAGATTGCCTCTGCAATGCAGATAGTAATAAAAATAGGCTTCAGTGTGTAAACTAAGGCTATGTCTACATTACGGACCTTACAGTGGCACAGCTGTACTGTCTCCTGTGTAGCCGCTCTATGCTGGTGGGAGAGATCTCTCCCTCTGGCATAATTAAACCACCCGCAACGAGCGGCAGTAGCTATGTTGGTGGGAGAGTGGCTCCTGTGGTGACGACGCAGGAAAGGAAACAGAACGCCAGGTTTGTTGGTAGCCAGAGAGCTTTACAAGCCTCCTGCAAAAAGCCTCCCAGGAAAACTTTTCCTGGGGTTTTTATTATCTCCTTACTTTGTTTACAACTCTTCTTAGTGGTTACATTCTTGCCCATTCAGAAGGCAGGCAGTATACATGAGCATGAAATTACAAACCCATCTTTTGAGCGCGTGGACACCAGCTGCAAAGATGATGTCATTGTTGCCAATAAGTTTTCCAAACATAGGCGCTAGGACAAGGTCATTCCTGCCTCGTTACCAAGGGAACAGTTTGCCGTTCTCGTGGGCATACGATTCGGGAACAACACATTCCTACATCTCCTGCTGACATAGCCCTGTCCACAACGGCACTTTTGTCGACAAAACTTATGTTGATCAGGGTTTTTTTTTCCCACACCCCTGACCGACAAAAGTTTTGCTGACAAAAGTGCTAGTGTAGACAAAGCCTAAGTAGATATGGCGGAGAGCATGTGTAACCCACACACCTCCTGGGTGTGGTGTTCTGGCCTATCTAATGGCACTGAGACCACATAGAGAAAGAGAGAGAGAGCTAAGACTGTAGAGCAGACTCATTTTAACAGCCAGTTGGCTTTTACCTCATGCTGTAGACTAGAGGCTCATGCACAGAGGTCCCAGGTTCGATCCTGCCTGCCGACAACCAGGGTTTGTTGTTGTTACACATGCACAACAAACTGATATTTATATTAGCAAGTTGCAAGTTTTACAAATTTCTGACCATAAGTGCACTTTAAAATAGTAAGTTGCTAACCAGGGGCCTCTGTAGCACCAGGTATGGCTTGGTACAGAGGGGAGCAAAATTGCAGAGAAAACTGTGGTGGAAACCGTGGGATTCTAGCCTCTAGACTTCTCTCTAGGTTAAAAAAAACCTCACCTGTCTAATGGGCTGTGAAAAAAGTAGCCAAAAGAAGGAGCAGGAGCCACTCTGAGCCACAAACTCTGCAGGAAAATATGTGGCAAGCGAATGCTGCATATAGCCAATTAATTGTGGCTCCCTCTCTCTTTCCCCTTTCCCCCACCTCCTTAGTTGGGTAGCCGAACAGTTAGCACTCAGAAGGTAATGTTAATGCAGCTACTGTCCCAGCCGTGCTGTGATAGGAGGCTGGAAACTAGTGAAGAAGAAGAATCCCACCGCATAGCTGTCTCGGGATCTTCATGGTTGAGGGGGATGAAACCACGGCAGATACTTGGCCTCTGTGTCGTTTTCTGGCTCTGTCTGTGGCTGGTTCACTCCCCTGGTTGGTTCTGTGACAGCGGGGCAGAATGTGTGGCCCCCACAGCTTTGACAGTGGTGAAGAGTTCTTGAATTAATTTGTTCCCTTTCACATGGATTAGCCACATGAGGGGGAGTGTGTGGGCTAAGATGTCAGAAATCAAGGGCCAGATTCTGCAGTCCCTACTTAATCCTCACACAGGCAAACAAACCCGTTGAAGCTAGTGGGAGTGTTGCTTGACTAGAAGATTTGGCACTTAAAAGTCAAAATAGAGGAAAAATAACGGAGATGACTAAAGTTATAGCTTTCTAAATCCCTTGGGAAAACTGTGTGGAAGATTAGCCTTCTCAGAGACCACTGATTAATTTAACACACGGATGGACAAAACACTAAAAATATATGTATTAGGATTGTTTCCTGTACTTGTTGGGGGCTGGACTAGATAAGATGATAGGTATGGACTAAAGCCATGGACTGCCCTCCCACAGAGAAGCACACAGGAGAAAAGGGCGGGAAAGTGTGTTGAGAGATGCTGAAAGTTTAAAATTTATGAAGTTCCTACCAGATTTCCCCCCCAAGAGTGGAAGGTTTCAGGGAGTAGCCTCTAAATCCTATGGATTCCTTTAGCCACTGTGCGGTTTGCTGCTGGACAGTCTTTTCCCCCCAGGATAGCAAGACTCCTGCAGGAATTATGCTTTCATTGGCCCTCCCCTAAATGACACACAAACTGCCTCGGAAAGGAATGCGGTATCAGTTATTACTGAGGACTTGTACACTGCTGGAGTTGGAACGGAGCTTACCAAGTTATGTGTTACTCCTTAGCTCATCCAGTCCTGTATTCAGACACTCCTTCTGAAATCCTACTCAGGGTGAGACAGGAAATCATTCTATGAATTACAGTAATATTCAGCCTTTATATAGCGCTTTCAGCCACAGATCTCAAAAGACTTTTCAAAGGTGGGCCAGCATCATTGTTCCCACTTTTACAGATGGAGAAC
Organism: Terrapene triunguis; assembly: GCF_002925995.2. Taxonomy (NCBI): domain Eukaryota; kingdom Metazoa; phylum Chordata; order Testudines; family Emydidae; genus Terrapene; species Terrapene triunguis. The sequence goes on along the minus strand of NW_020664533.1, from coordinate 2,444,911 downwards.
TGAGGTATAGAGAGGTGAAGTGGCTTGCCCAGGATCAGTGGCAGAGATGGGAACGGAATCCAGGCCTTCTGACTACCAGGCCAGTTCCTTGTCCTCTGGGCCACTATACGCCCCTTAGTAGTGATTCACTTTAGTACCTGGGCCTTTCGTTGAGCCCACTTTATAATAATGAGTTTTTTGGATTATCTTATTGCACTATTAAACTAAGGTGCCCCATTAAATGCAGGGAAAAGGTAACTAGAGCACTGCATTTATATGGTTCAGCAATTTTGCTTTGTGCATATTTGTTATATTTTTTACCGCGTCAGTCAAAATTGCAGAAATCAGTTAACATGGGGTGTAGCAAAAAAGGGTAATTAAATATCTTTATAGGTTACATTGTGATTTGTTGAAGAGTTTGGTGTTTACTTATAACATAGTTGACTTCAGCTAAAAGTTGAGCTAATCTAGTCCTAGAATAATGCAATTTATTTTCTTTTAATATCTATTTGATGACATCTTGGTGGGGGTTAGACTAGATGACCCTTGCCGCCCCTTCTAACTCCATGTTTCCATGATAATTGTAACCCTGCTCACAAAAGGAAGCATCTAAAACTCCTTTTTTAAAGTCAAGTTTGCTGATTTATATATTTTTTTAACATGGGTCCTAGTTTTAGTTCTTACAGCACTGATAAGCAGTGCTGTACCTCTTTGGGTCTAAACATCGTATGTGCTGAATATTGATTACCTGTATAAAGCTTACTTTAATAGACTGCCATGTGTCAAGCTAAGCTACAGCCAAGAGCTTGGAAATACCTATGTTCCTTGCAGACCAGGATCACTGTAGTCAGGGTACCTTGAAGTGGATGCATGTAGAATTTTACCCTCTTGGAAACCTCTGGGTTTCTTACGTTTATGTCACAAACATGAAAACTCTAGGAATACGGTGAAGCGATCCAATGGATATAAAATGACTGAACGATGAGTCAGTGCAGATGACAGTAAAAGTAATCAGTGAAAGGCAGAATAACTAAACATGCTTTTTTGCATGGCTTTCCATTTTCAGGGTTGTCATGCCAAGAAAGTGTTCCCGTTATCAGTCACTAGCAATCACATTTGCCTTTCTCTGTGGTTTTCAGAGAGTTGTTCCAATACGCTTTTGTTTGAGTTACGTTTTTAAACAAACAAAATGAGAGCTGTTTACATTAATAAGGCAAGATGGACTAGGAGAGGTAATTCGTTGCTGTATATTAGGGGTAGTGAGAATGCTGAAGATTAAAATTTGGCTTCTACAGTAACATGATGGTTTGTCTCAATTCTGCTACATGCTTCCAAGCTGTTCAGGACAAAGGAAAAAAATCCCGCCTTTTCCACCCCCACCCCCCTTCAAGTCCATTAAAATTCTTACAGGGTTTTAAAAAACGTGGACCTTCCTGTCAAAGCAGCAGACTAGACCATGATGCTGATTCTGTTTAAAAGCAAATGTGCTTGTCTCTGGTGTTAGCATTTCCTTAAATTCCTCAGGAACTCATGCATGCAAACCTGATTTGATGAGCTTCATGAAATGGCCTGTGGATTGCTAATGCTGCTGTGCTGCAGGCTCTTCTTCAGGTGAGAAGTGTGGCAGGTTTCTGACTAAGCTTTTTATGGCATTTGAAGTTTATGACTCTATTGTTTTATTCAGGTATTCGTGCGAGGAGAGCTGAAGTAATGAGAAGTCATCATGGAGGCCCAGTCCCATAGCTCTGCCACAACCGAGAAGAAAAAAGTTGAGAATTCCATAGTGAAATGCTCCACTCGAACAGATGTCAGTGAGAAAGCTGTTGCCTCCAGCACAACTTCCAATGGTGAGTAACAGCAGGGATTTACTAGCAGCGAAACCTACAGTAATTTTATGTTCACTGCATTCCTTGTGAATTGAGCATTTGCACCTGGATCTGTGGTTGTTCTCAGGAAAGACTAAAGAAAGCAAACAGGAGAAAAAAGTGGATAGGATATAATAAACCCTGTTTTGGCTTCAGACATAGTCTTTTTCTTCCAAATTTTCTAATTTAAGATGTAAATCTGCTAAGTTATTTATTATAGGAAGTTCCTGTTTTGGCATTTTGGAAATCATCTTGATTAGCCTGGCAAGCATTGCAAATGCTTTGCATTTTACCATGGAAATCTCTTCCACTGGTTAGATAATTAGTTATTACAAAAGAGACAAAAGTAGCCTTGTCAAAATTAATGGCAGGATTTTTTCTCTCTTGTTTTTCAAATAAACTTGTCTATTGTAAATTTTTTCCCCTGTTCCTGAAGTTCTTTAATGGCAGGTGCCAAAATCTCAAGCGAACCTCCAATGAATTCATTTCAAAGTTGTGACTATAAAGGTTGCAGATTTACAAAAATGGAGGAGTTTACTCAACTGTCCCCAGGGATTACCTCATTCTGCAACTTTGCATACTCTGTGCCATTCCACGCCCCCAACCCCTTTCTTTGTTTAATTTACAAGAGCTAAAATCATTGGTCCTTACTAAAGCAAAACTCCCATTGAAGTCAAGGGAAATTTTGTTCAAAGAAGGACAACAGAATTTGGCCCCATGGTTTATGATTGCTGCAGATTAAGCTCTGCATTTAGCAAAGAAATTCAGGCAATCAATCTGGTGACTGTTACAGAAGAAAAAATGGCTGTTCTTTTTTTCTGTATCGGAATCTCTGTGCATCCCTGGGAGAACTCAGAGTGCCCCCTCCTCCACCTTGCATCAAGGCCACGATCTTTCAGTCAAAGGCAGGGTTCACTGTTCAGTGAGTTTAACAAAAGTGCACACACCCAAAGAGAATAGTGGAGACCTGAAGTGAAAAATGCACAAATTCTGTAGCTGTACTGAGGGGAAGATCAGGAGGATAGTTAAACATTAGAGGGAACATATCCCGTTGTCCTTCCCAGTGGTTCTATCGCTAGATTCAAAGCATGCCCAGCTCCAGCTAAGGCAAGTGACTGGAGTTGCCTGTATAAGAACATAGTATCTCCCTTCAAAAACAGACTCCAACGAGAGACTGCTGAGCTGGAATTGATATGCAAACTAGACACAATCAACTCAGGGCTAAATAGGGATTGGGAATGGCTGAGCCATTACAAACATTGAATCTATCTCCCCTTGTAAGTATTCTCACACTTGCTTCTTATCAAACTGTCTGTACTTGGTTACCTTGATTATCACTTCAAAAGTTTTTTTTCTCTTACTTAATTGGCCTCTCAGAGTTGGTAAGACAACTCCCACCTGTTCATGCTCTCTGTATGTGTGTATATATATCTCCTCGATATGTTTCACTCAATATGCATCCGAAGAAGTGGGTTGTAGCCCACGAAAGCTTATGCTCTAATAAATTTGTTAGTCTCTAAGGTGCCACAAGTACTCCTGTTCTTTTTGCGGATACAGACTAACACGGCTGCTACTCTGAAATAGTATCTCCCTGTTAACTACTGGAACAACCCTGACAATTTTTAAAGTATGTTAGATCAGATCCTCAGCTTGTGTAAATCCGCACAGCTCCAGTGGTGTCAATAGACTTATGCTGATTTACACCTGCTGAGGATCTGGTCCACTGTATTCTTTTCAATAATAGGATTTTATACATTGACCCAGTTTTTTACACATATGCATGCTTAAATGCCCTGATGCAAATCCTGTATAGTGTGCGCTCAACTTCAATGTAGGCACGCATGGGCTATGATTGACAATGTTGTCTGATGTTTGGATCAGAGGATTAGGAGTCAGGACTTCTGGATTTTTTTTATTTTTTAATTTTTTTATTTTTTAATATCCCCAGTTCTGCCGCTGACTTGCTGAGATCCTTGGTCAAGACACTTAACCTTTCTCTGTTTATTTTACATACCTGGTTAATGGGAATATTAGTAGTTAACTATCTTAAATGGGTTCTGTGAGGCTTAATTAATTAAAGCACTTTGAGATCCTCAGAGGAGAAATATAAGGATAAGGAATTATTATTAACCGTGTTTTTTGTGAATGTTTTCTGCAGTGAGACACTAATGCAGTACACCCTTGGTACCCTTATGTGAAATACTCTGATATTTTTTCCCCCTGAAGAATGCAGATTCAGGTCAACAGAAACATTTTGAAAATTCAGAAAATTCAGAAATGTCAAAACAAAAAGTTTTGATTTTTTTTTCCAGTCTAAAGGGGAGTTAGGCCGCTTTCACAGAACTGAGGAGGAGGAGGTTGTAAGTGTGGTACCTCCCCTTATAACCAGGGCCGGCTCCAGGCACCAGCTTGCCAAGCAGGTGCTTGGGGCGGCCACTCCGGAGAGGGGCGGCACGTCCAGCTATTTGGCGGCAATTCGGCGATGGTCCCTCACTCCTGCTCACGACTTTTTTTTTTTTTTTTGCGCCGCTTGGGGCGGCAAAAAATCCTGGAGCCGGCCCTGCTTATAACCAGTTGTCCAGTGGCTAGGGCACTCACATGGGGGATGGGAGACCTTGGATAGAATCCCCCCACTCTGGAGCAGGGACTTGAAGCCAGGTCTCCCCCCTTCCAGGTGAGCATCCTAAGCATTATGCTATAGGCTTTAGGTGTTAGGGGGAGGGGAAGCTCCACTACTGCTTCCTCCTCACAAAATGTTTTGCTTGACCCAAACCCACATTTTGTTTAGACTTTCTTCGGAACTGCCAGCAAACTGAAATATCAGTTATTTGCACAGCTGTAGGACACACCCTACATCTAGTCAAGTCAATGACAAGGCTCCCTGTGACTTCAGTGTTTAAGGATTAAGCCGTTAGGTACGCTTTTTAATTGAGTCAATCGTAAGTAAATTCAGGGCAGGAGTGTCTGACCTACCCTAATAAACAGCCAGCCCTAGAATTCTTCCACAGTACAGGATTGGGCCATGGATGGACGTAAACTTTACTCCTCGAGGGCATTAAGATATTTCTCTTAGAGTAGTCTATATGGTCCAAGTATAACATACTGAAATAAGTAATGATACTAAAACTTTAGGAATATAGAAATATTGCAGTTTATAATTCCAGTCTGCTAAAGTTTTGTCTCTCTGCAAATGTGACTGCCATGTTAATGAATTTTGGTAACAGGAGACAAATTTTATTAATGCAGCATGAAAGCTCCCTGTTGCATCTTTTGTTCTGTAATACTGGAATTGCTAAGTGAACTTCACCAGCTGATATAACACACCATTTGCTGCACAAACATTCAGTTTCTGTTTATGAATTGCGGCTTTTTACAAAAAAGGCCAAATAACATAGAACATAGAACGGTTGTGATTTACAGTTGTCTGCTTTTTAAAACAAGGTAAGGCTGCTTAAAAATATACTGAGTAATCATTGGTGTGTTTACCAAACAAGACCCTGCATGTGGCCATTACAGATCAACATCTGCCAGTCATACCATCACCTCATAAATATATCTAAAAACTGTGTTTTCCTTTCTGGATAACACATTAATTAGCAAAGTTTGCCGAGTAACATATACTTGAGTGACAGCTGTCCAGGAGGTGCTATGTGAACTGGCATTTTCTGAGTGGCTCCACTGTCTTTTAAAAGATTTACAATTGAGTCATAAATAGGTTGAAAGCTCTTATGGGTTTTACGCAGAGCTTACAATTGTGCAGGAGAAACAAGGAAGACTCTATTTTTAGTATTTCTTTGCAGTTCCTGAAAGAAAATAACTGTCCAGTGCACCTGATAGTAGTAACTATGTTTAAATAAATATGATGTATGGAATCATTTAAAAAAAATGGGTGTTTTATTGTCTGATACGCAAACTCTGTTTTATTTTATTTAAGAGTCTCTGTGGTACATGCATGTTATCGAGAACTATTTGATGATAGATTTGGGGCCCGATCCTGTTGGTGATGATTCCAAGTGCATATTATTTCACATAGGCTCAGACCCATTGACAGGCTTGGCTCATAGTTTGCACTTTGGCCATTTATGCTGAACTACCATGATTACGCTACTTAGAACAACAACAGCAAATCCCGTTGCGGTCATTTAACCACAAACTGTACTATAGTGCTAAACTGCCAGCACTGTGTTAGTTCGGGGGCTGCCAGCATTTCCATCATAGACCCCTAATTTCAGGGCTTTATAAGTCCGCCATTAAATGTGCTCCAGGCTGAAACTTGCATGGAAGGTCTAAGTACTGGAGTAAATTAAAACTTTTTTTAGGCCTATGCTCAAAAATAAAAATCATGGTTTAGTAATAATTTTAAAACATGTTTGCTACTATTGGATGTCTTATGGGACTGCTGTATTTGTTTTGTTTTGAATGAATTTTTGCAGGCCTTTGGTCTCTTCTTTGGGTTTTGATTTTGTGTATATTAACTAAAACCACACACATCTTACTATGGTACACTTCTTTACAAATCTGCCCTTTCCCTCCTTCTTTGTATGAATGCTGTATTTACTGCTAGGATAGTGTCCAGAATAAAACAAAACAAAACAAAACCCTTAAAAGAAATTTGCTAATGGAGATTTTTTATACAGTACTTTGTGAATGAATGAGAATATATCACTGTAATGTCAGAGTATGAAAAAACTTGCATTTATTTGTGATTTAATACCCTTAGAATGAATCAACTCCACAAATACAAAGTATTAATAATAAACAACAACAAATGAATATCACTTTCACATAGTTGCCATGTTACTAGCGTTTATGCTGTCATGAAGCTTCACTGACATGCTTCCATATGCCCCTTCCCATCCAAAAAATCGGGACAGGGGCTGGGGGGTAATAGGTGCCTATATAAGGCAGAGCCCCTAATATAGGGACTGTCCCTGTAAAATCAGGACACCTGGCTACCCTAATGCACCCCTACCACCACCATTTTACTAACACAATAATACCTTTGTGGCATTGGATGCACACAGGTGAGGGAGCTGTTCCCTGCAATGTTCATTTATCTGTGTATTGATTTAGACCCTGATCGTGCGAAGTGCTCCATACACACAGTAGTCTCATTGAAGTCAAGTAGGGAGCAGCTTTCATGAGAGGGGTCTAAAGTTAATAAACTGGTTTGAGCACAGATCACTAGAATTTTTTGTGCCCTTTCTAGGGAGTCTGCTTGTTAGAGCAGCTCACACCATTGTCCTGCTAGACCTTTCTTTCTCCTCTGCTGGTCACGTGATGCCTACTATGGTAATAAATAATCACCCGATTTAAAAAAAAAAATACATTTTTCCTCCTTGATGTGAAAGCTTTAAACATTAGGTGTTTTTAGGGCATTTGAGACAGTACCCAAGCATCTGCCTCACTGAAGTGTAATAAATGCACACAGTTAGGTTCTGCTCCTTCAACTTGTTGCACTTGCATGAAACCTTGCACATATGTGGAGCCTCTTTGACTGCAGTGGCTATCTGCATGGAGGAAGGGGGCTGAGTCAATGGCTTCTGATCCTTATGAAAAATTTCACTGTAGCTTTGAGCCGCAATCAAGCAAGCGCTCCAGCATGTGCTTAACTGTAATCATCTAAGTAGCTCCAGTGGGACTATTTGCATGCTTAAAGTTAAGCGTCTGCTTTATCACTTTAGTAGATTGGGCTCTTAGATAGTAAGTTCTGCTTTGCAAATAAATGGAGCTTAACATTAAAAAAACACTTCCTTTAAAAACAAATGTTGACAACCAATCCCCGTCCCCTCACACACATACTATTTGGAGTTTGAATGTTTTCATTGAGTCTGTTGTATAAGTATGTTGGTGGGGTTTTTTTATTTTTAGTTTATTTTTGGTGAACAAAATCCAGGGAATTCCCATTACCTGCGAACAATAATATAAAAAAGTAAACCTATATTTGACATTATTGCTTGCAATAGATTTGAAAATGTTTGCATTCAGCCGGTATTTATTTCCGAATGATGTTTTTATGGGCTTTGTTGGTGATTGTAAATAAAATGTTTGTGTTCTGTCCAGTTGTGGCAATAAATTATTTTTTTTATGTTATTTTTTTTAGTTTGCATTACAAACAATGCGGTTATTGTATAAAAGCTCCTTCAGTTTCTGACAGGCAAGTACTTATTTTCAGTTTGATGTGTTTTGTCTACTTTTTGACCCAGGAGCTCTTTTCAGTGTAATCTGATATTTCTTATTAACCTATTACTCGGCTTTAAAAAAAAAAAGCTAATTATAAACATATGTAGGTTGTAGACTTGACTACCTTTATCAGAATCAGACAGTTATTGAGAACATACTTTAAAGTGATAACAGAAATTATTATATTAATGATGATGTAACTTGAAACCAAGCTTGATAGATGAATAAATGAGAGGAAGTTCACATGCCCACTTTGATTCTTGGAGCCAGCTTCAACTAGGTCTTTAAAAAATAATTTTAAAAAATCGTCCTTTAAGGATTGAATGAGAAAAGTATTCAGCAATCGGCAGCTCCATAAGAATCACATTTCCTGTTTTAACCTTTGGGTAGTTACTGGTCCTGCTGCTTGCTTTCAAACTCACCATAAAATAGGTGTTAATCATGATACCTATTCTTTGGCCCCTCAGTTGAAGTTATATGTCCAGAGTCCTGTTGAGAGGTCAGAGTTCAGAGGAGGTTGTTAGCTATCAAGAAATGTTGCCTGTACTACTTTAGTGCCCTGCAAATTGAGTCCCTCATTGATTATATTTATATGAGACCCAATTCTGCAAGGTGATGATGAGGACTTCTCCTCCCTCATTGAAATCAAAGGGAGTTCAGGGGCACTCTTCACTTTGCAGTATCAGACCCAGAAGGAAACAACATTCTATGGAATCAGCTATTGTAGGTGACAAAAATGTTCTTAAAACCTAAATGTGCGGGCATGCATCATTTTTAGTGAGATGGCAAATATTCCAAGTAACCTCTAGTCATAATAATCAGGCACAGTAGCATACAAAATAAGTGTAAGGTTCTGATCCGGAGAGGTGCTGAGAATCCATAATAGCCACAGAGTCTCATCAGGCCCCGAGTGAATGAATTTAAGGGA
>NW_020664533.1:2418456-2430956 GCF_002925995.2 Terrapene triunguis | reverse complement strand
CATTTTCATGCAAGCTCAGTTCTAGAAAGAATGCATTTTGTTAAGCCAATTTCTTAAAAGGAAAAAAAACGCTATTTACTTTTATAAATGAGGGCTTGCTCCTGCAGCTTGTATGAGTAAGGATTGCGTGCAATTGCAAGGGTTGCAGGATTGGGCCTTAAGGTCCTGATTCTGAATTCATGGGAGTGTAAATCAGGAGTAGTACCATTGAAATGTGGTATGAAACCAGAATCTGGCCCTAAATACATCACTCTGACAGAATGTTGCCATTTGAATGATGGAATTAAAAAACAAAACAGAAAATCTATTAACCCTTTCAATGAATTACTTTGGTAAAATCAAGCTTTCATATGTGTGATAATTTAAAAGTGTTAATACTATTTTAGTGCGCTTCTTCCCCCTTGCCATTTGATAGAGTGGTTCATCTCTCCCTCCTTCTCTCTTTCTCTCCCCCCCCCCCCCTTTTTTTTTTTTAAACTGTTGTGCATTTCACACCAGGAGGTGACAAGTCTTGTGATTGCAGCAGAGGCAATTGAAAGAAAATAAAAAGAGTTCTTTTTTTTTCTGGTGCTGGCCCATGAACATACCATAAAAATTGAATTAGACACACCTAGAGTTGGGATTGATTGCATCTTGAATGGGAAATTAGAACATCTGAAAAAATTCCTTTTTGGATGGACAGAAGCACAAAAAGGAAAAGTTGGATGGAAACCAGAAAAGAACTGTAAATCACTATTAAAGTTACTTTCTAGGAGTTACCATTGGTTGTAAAAGAAAATGGCCTCCGGCTTGTTTATAGCTAATTCCCTCTTAGAAAACTTCAATTTGTGGACTGGCCTCTGAACGGGATTGATAACTCTGTTTATAGACCCGGATGAGTATCTAAAGATAACAGATAATGCAAATGAGCCTTTTTTTTTTTTTTGATAAGCCCGTGAAGCAATTATGGATACAACTTGGTTGATGGATTCAGAGTGCCTTTTCACAGATTATAGATTTTCTTTGCATTATCGTTTTTCTTTGCAGTGTTAGAAAAACAAAATCAAAGTTGCTCGTATAGAATAAAACTAAAAAGATGGCACAGCTGATATAACTAGCTTTCCTACCGCTTGTAAACATAGTGGATCAGATTAAAAAAAATACACAGGCAGTCCTCAACCTCCTCCGGAAGAAATATGATTTGATAAAATGTGGGCTCAATATTCAATTTACAGTTTCATCCAAAATGGGTAAAACTAGATGTCCCATGGGAATTCAAGCCCACTCTAAATTGAATTTAGATAAAGTGCTCTTTGTAAACCATTTCTGCTTTTATTTCAAATGCTGACTTGTGTTATAGAAAAGAAAAGCTAAATTCTTAGCCTGTGAGCTGCTTTGAGCCTCCTGTGTGGTGCTGAGGGTGCTCAACATCTTTCTGGATTAGGCCCTTAATCTTAGATCACGTCCATAGCTGACTGGGTTTCGAGGCGGGGCATGGAGGTAGCTGGGCAGAGTCGGAAAGCAGCTGTTCTGTGTGGCATGTTTCTCTCTAAATTCGGTGTACTTTCTACTGATGAGTGTCTTGGAAGTTTCTGCTTCTCAGAGCAGAATTAGTTCCTATTCTGTGAGGCCCATTGGAGGAGGTCTCAGAACACAGGTACAGCAGGAAGACCAATGGCAGCACAGCCACTGAACAAACATTCTGACAGTGCAATTAGAGCTGCAGTAGCATAGAGAGGCATCCACTCTGTGCAGATGCCCTGACATCTGTGGGATTGGACCCAAAATCGGTAGGTCCTCAGGCTACGCACAACACTCTGTTCCCTCTGTAACTGGCATTACCTCCTTTCTCCCTTCCCTCTCCTTCCCCAAGGACAAAATTAGACAGACTCTGAGTTTGACTTAGTATTTATTCTTCTGTGGATCATTGTGGATAGGGGATAATTGGCCTTAATTCTTTATCAGACATTGAAAAAAAAAAAAGAGAGGCTCATTGATAGCCGGACTGAGTACACTAGCCAGAATTAGAAACGCATGACTCCAGGGGTGTTCAAGGACAGCACCATGGTGAGAATTCCGGTATGGGGACCCTGACTGCTGGCAGGAGAGAGAATTTCCCTCTCTACCAGTCCTCCTGGTTGTGGGGTAGGGAACAGGAGTACGCTCATCTAGTTCATCTCCACTCTCCAGTCCCTTTCCCACCATATATTTTTGTTTGCTTTTGCCTGCTTTGTATGTGTTATTTGTTCTTTCTCCACTTCAGACTTGTCTTTGTTAGCTCCTCATTGTCTTTCTGGGGTGTGTTTCTTTGCCATTCTGCGAAACCTCCCTCTTTCTTTCCGCTTATTCTGCTCACACACTTCTCACACTTTCAGTCCTAGGATCATGCTGATTTACTGCTTGCTATGGACTGTAGTCTCAATTTGAACCTGACACTACTCTTGTAAGTTTCACTTTGCTGGACTTGCTGGGGAAGCCAGACAGCAAAGGGGAAATGACAGAAGTAGCTTTCTGGGTTTTAACACACGTTCTTTCCCGTTCCCTCGTGAGTGGGAGACTACACTTTTAAAGACTTGTTTATTATAATTCCAAACAGGGAACACAATTCAGAGAACATAAAATGCATATTGTTCCAATACATAACATATGGAATTTATATAGTGAGATAGAAAAACAATCCTATAAAAGACAGTACGATGCCACAATTGAAACAATTCAGTTGAATTCATAAGTTAAACTCATTTGATTTTAATTTTTAAAATAGATCTGTGTTTTGTGTTTGAATGCGTATCTTGGTCTCCAAGGGCCTTATCCATAGCCCACTGAAACCAATGGGAAGGATTGCCATTGACCTCAATAGGCATTGAATCAGGCCCTTAAATGCAAAATCTTGTTATGTAATCTTCTATCTCCCTTACTCTAGTATTTTTCTCTTTTAGCTAGTTAGTGGTCAGAGGTGAAGAGCATTCTCAGCTTTCTTTGACTTCTCTGGGAGTTGTGGGTAATCAATTACCTTTGTTACTGGATTATAATTTTTATCCCTGTTGTATGGCTCAATCCTGCACACACAGCCCTTGCAGCTCTCACACTGAAGTCCATTTTATATGATGAGCTAATAAATATTAACTGTGTAAATTAATTACCATTCAGTTGTTATACTTCAAAATTATTCATTGCAGTTTGAACTACTCTGCACTCCACAGAGTTAAAGGGTAGAGCTAGGATGCCTGATTCAAACCCAGTGAAGTCAGTGGCAAAGCATCCATTCACTTCAATGGGACCAGGACAAGATCCAAGAGATGTAATTGGGTGGCCAAGGGACACTCTGATTTTTTTTTTTTTTAAATAAAGTTTAAATGCTTGTCACAAAGTGTTGATTTTGGACAAGCAGTTTCTAGACTGTTGCCTTTTAACATTTTTGTCCTTGCAAACCCTTTATCATAAAACAGTATCATTTTGTTCATTTCAGAAGTTGGACACTTCTCAGTTAATTCAAAATGATTTTTTAAAAAATCTGGGTCTGATTTGTTTATATGTGCGGCATTACTTCTTATGGAGAGCTAGAGCAATTGGACACTTTTCTTTCAAATACCATGAAATGCATGGGAGCAGGAGTATATCTATCAAAAAAACCCTCCCAAAATAATTGTGTGTGGAACCGGAATCCTTCAGGGATTGTTCCAAGTCCATATCATGTTCTTGAGGGCTACATTAGCAGATGAGGAGTAGAAAATAAAGATGCAGTATCCAGCAACCTCCTTGGTAGATCCATACTTAAGGAGAATGAATTGTTCCTTTGTATACCTGAACACAACTTCAGTTAAGTGATCATCATCACGCATTATGGTTCACTAAATTGTGAGAGATGTGTTTTGGCCAAACTTACCCTTTTGGATCTTTACCAATTGACCTTCTAAGACACGTAGATTTTTGGGGGGCATATGGCAGATCCTTGTGCCTGTGAAGTGCTGTGCACCCTCATCTACAATTACTTTAATGAGGGTTGAAAGTGCTCAACATCTTGGAGGACTGAGCCTCTTTAAGCATACAACATATATCTCTTAAAGGTGAGCAACATAGAAAAAACTGGGTTTGTTCCCTCTTTTGATTCTTTATGATGTATAAAGAACGCCTGAAATATTTTTAAGGATTTTTCTCTGCTTGTTTTTTACCTTAACAATATCAGGAATGTCCACTCTGGTTTTGCTGGAGGACTTTCGGAGTACGTATATTGTCAGCTGCCTTGCTTTAAGTGAAGTGGGGTGTTGAATCCTTAACAAAGGTTTCCTTTCTTCCAAATGTTAAATAGTCCTGGAAGTTAAATAGGTGATAGCAAAAAGAAAGACCCAAAAGTTTAAAGGCTCTGACTGAAAATCTCTTCCCCTCTCAAGGTATGTCTGCACTGCAAATCAATATGTAATCATAGTGTGGGTAGCTTTACCCTTGCTATCATGAGTAATGGTAACAGTGAAAACATGGTGGCATAGACCCTGGCACAGTCTAGCAACCAAAGTACATAACCACAGTGCTTGATTGGCTTGTAGTGGGGCAGCTAGCCTGTGCTGAAGTCCTTGTTGGCATGTACTCACTACTGTTGTTATCTGCACTAGCTAGATTAAAGCTAGCCTTAATTTGCGGAGTTGGCCAATTTCCTCTCTCTTGACTTTTGTGATGTCATCTTTTCACTAGTTCTCCAGGCTAGATAGAACCTGAATTTATTAAAAAATCATTTAAAAACATACACAGATAAGGTTAAAATACAGTCCCCAGATATATTAATTTTTTCTTTATAGATGTCCTAACTCTCTAAATTTACTTCCAAAAGAAAACAGGCTAGGGAGAGTGGGTGATTGTGGAGATTTATAAAATTCAGTAATCATGTGACTAGTGTCACATGCTCTAGATTATCAGTGTATCTACATATACGTAACCAGAGCAAGTAGGAAGAGAAGGAAAGAGAAAAGAGTAAAGAGTTCAGGAGTTAGGGTTTGTAACAGACACAGTTTAACTCAATAAGAAGAAGTGCAAATTTTCTGTTGTATTGGATATTCTCATAGGGCTTCAATTCATCAAAAAAGTAGCTTTCATTCTGCAGATGCCTACCCATAACCTTAAAAAAAAAAAAAAGTGTGTGTGTGGGGGAAATGTTAATGTCACAGGAAAGTATCTTGGAAATAAAATTTAGCAAAGAGCTAACAGGTGTCTACTGGGTCCCCCCAGTCCCCACTTTGCATTTCACTTTCTTCCTTCAGTACCTATTATTGTATCATCTGCCCTGAAATGGGAATGGCAGGCATGTAGATAAATTCATTGGGAGGTCATCCAGTTTCACTGCTGTTTATGTAATCTCGTTTGTTTCTCTGGAGCAATACTCTGTGTTTAATATTTTGTAATTTCTTACGCTGTATGAAGTATTCTTGTGCCCCCTGTAACACCAGGTGCCAGGAGTAAGAGAGGTGGTGATGTATCTTTCTTTCTTTCTTTCTTTCTTTCGAACGAAGACCGTCATTACAGAGCTTTCCCAGATCAGACCCTCTCTACACTGTTATAGACCTAAAATAACATAAAATGTGCACTAGTCATGATAAGCAGTTATGGTTGGATTATAAATTATTTTGAAACTACCACATTTTTGGGGTTGGCCAAATGATAATAAAGCAGCATCTTGTGGAGCCAGTATAATTAAGGGTCTGTCTTATTAGACCCCTTTTTTTGTTTGGTTTACAGGGCTATGTGATACAGTGTATTTATGTGGTAGTATTTTATCTCTGCAGACCTGTGTTCAACTATTGGCTAGGTCACAGTTTAAAATGAGTTTTGAGGTCTCATCTTTGTCTCTGTTTGACATTTGCAGATCATAGAATATCAGGGTTGGAAGGGACCTCAGGAGGTCATCTAGTCCAACCCCCTGCTCAAAGCAGGACCAATCCCCAGACTGAAATTTGCCCCAGATCCCTGAATGCCCCCCTCAAGGATTGAACTCACAACCCTGGGTTTAATAGGCCAATGCTCAAACCACTGAGCTATCCCCCAGAAAGCCATCTAGGAATTTCATTTCCTTGCTTAGAAGAGGCCCAGGATTGGAGAAACAGGAGTATTGCAGTTCAGAATGGGGGTGAATTAGCAGAGCAGTCTGTGGAAGCTTAATCACTGCGGATCATATTTTCAAAGGACTGCACTTTTTGTAAGTCCATCCAGTTACGGATACAAACACATGCATTTCAAATACATGTGCAAAAACCTGGCACCTGCAAATGAACGTACAAATAGATGTGCTTGTAGATATTTAGCACTGAATTTTATATCAGTTTTGTGCCAGTGTTATTCCATCCAAATTGAAATAGTTAGACTGCTGTAATTCACATAGTAGTGAATTATACTCATTCTCTATTCATTTAAATTTAAAATCAAGAATTGCTATCAGTTCAACATTGAAACCTTGCCACTGGGTAATAAATCTGGCTATACTGACTATTTGTTTTTCATAATACAGTACTTAGTAAAACTTGGAATGCTATATTAATTTCAGTTGGACTTTGTATAGTAAGGATAATGTGTAGTAACACTGTATTCAGTGTATACATATCAAAGTAAGACTAACGTGGTTGGTAAATCTTGGGGGACGCTCAAGCGCAGGGGCTGTGGAAGGCCTACATCATGAACATTCTCTTGTATGGGGGAATGAGGATGCTGAATTGACATTTAGGGAACTCTACACTTCTTAAGCATGACCAAGTTAAGTCCATGTCAGATCTGATTGGGGAGTCAGGTGGATATTGGTGGAGGTCATTGAGTTTGTGATTACATCTGGTGACTAAAACAGCCTTGCCCATCAATGTAGGGTAGATTCCATTTTCTTCCATGGAAGCCCCTTTTAGTTCTTTACACAAAGTCCATGTAATTGGGTGGGGTGAATTTCATCCTATAGTGTGTTCTAAACTGTTCTTAATCTAGCTTTATGTATTTTATATATCTAAGAAATCAACATGTGAAGAATGACTGCTTGATGGTAATGTACATGATCTGGTTTTAAACTCCCCAAATCAACAAAATTTAGATTTCACTTTGACTACCTCCTTGTTGTACCTAGGTGGTGTAGATCAGTGCTTCTCAAAGCCAGTCCGCCGTTTGTTCAGGGAAAGCCCCTGGCAGTCTGGGCTGGTTTGTTTACCTGCTGCGTCCGCATGTTCAGCCGATCGCGGCTCCCATTGGCCGCGGTTTGTCGTCCTATGCCAATGGGATCTGCAGGAAAGGCAGCCAACACATCCCTCGGCCCGCGCTGCTTCCCGCAGCCCCCATTGGCCTGGGATGGCGAACCGTGGCCAGTGGGAGCCCCGATCAGACGAACCTGTGGATGCGGCAAGTAAACAAACTGTCCCGGACCGCCAGGGGCTTTCCCTGAACAAGCGGCGGACCGGCTTTGAGAAGCACTGGTGTAGATCATATATGGTGCAATCCTGGAATCATATATGTATATGCATAAGTGGTTGCAGGATTGGATGCATGTTATATTTTAAATCACCAGTTGAAGAATGGAATTCTAGATTCATAGAATTTACAGCTGGACGAGATCTGTTAGGTCAACTTGTACACTTCTTTGTGTCAGTGCAGGTCTAAAAAATACTCTGGTACCATATTTTAAATAAATTAGGATAAAGTGGCACCTTTAATTCTGAATTACATGCCTTTGTGGTCAAAAGCCTCCTTTTTATATAGTTTTTTCACATTTCCTGGGAATCGCTATTAAGTCAATATTTACTCCAATATTTAGGAGTAAATATCAGAGGCACATGTAAGTAAATACAAGAGGCATATATTTAGGAGCTAATACTTCTGCACCAACAATTGACATTTTAAATACATAATTAAGCATGCTACAATACAAATTGTCTTAGAGCTCTTAGAAGTGTTTATGAAAGTGACTTTGTGGTAAGTAGCTGGAACCACTTTAGGCACTTTTAACCAATTTTATAAAAGCTTTCAAACTTTACATTGTTAGACAATGCATTTCTAGTACTTCACAAACATTGTGCTAGACATTTCTGCTTTAGTTTTCACCATAACGAAGGACTCCTTTGTTAATTGGCATCATTGAAATTTTGGTAAAACGTTAAATTATTTTGGGGAAAAGCTGCCGTAAATGAGACCTTCTTCAGTTATTCCAGTTATTCTCATGTATAAATTTGATTTCATTTGATAACTACAGAGCTCAATGTATACAGAATAAAAGAAGTGAGCTATATTGTGTCTTTTGATCCATGTATACCACTCCTAGGCATGTCATTAGGAAGTGTGTGCAAAAATTAAGGTAGTCATATAATTCTTTTTGAATGCTTAACAATGCTTTACACGCCTTCTGTGTATTAAGCCTATATTGTCTTTGTTAAGGCCTCGCCCCAATCATACAGCACTTATGCGGCAAAATTTCCACTGATTACAGGATCAGGAAGTCTGGAAGCAGAGGACTTGTTACAGCAAAGCAGCAGCTTAACAACCACTGAGGACACCTACTGAGGTTCAGTGTCTTTGCACAACTGCCCTTTTGGTCTCCTATCATGTGGCAATCTCCTCTGACCCAGTGGTTAAGCAGTATTTAACTTCCAATCAGATTTCCCAAAGGGAAGGTTCAGGGGCTGCTGGGGAGCAGGCTGTGGTGTGTATGACTGCTCCACAGCTGTATCTCCTGCCTCTGGTTTTGCCCATTAAACCAGGTGGAGCCCAAGCCCTTTGGGAGGGGCTTCCATGGGGTTTGAGGCCTGATCCACAACACAATGAAGTCAGTGGGAATCTTTTCCAATGGGCTTTTGATCAGCCCCCTTAGAGAACAGGAGCATCATCCAATGGAGTGGATGTTGGCTTCTTCAGATTTGTCTCCTCTTCATGCTTGGAAGCAGAGGGGAAAATATGGCCCTTAATGACTGTTGAAAATAAATAATTAGGAATAACTCAGCATGTAGGCTAACATGTTTTGGTTATGATGTGTTTTGTATGTACTAAATGTTTCTGCTCTCATGTGAGCTGCCGTCTTTGCCGAGTCTCTCTCAGTAGTTCCTTGTGTAAACACTGGAAATTAGAACAAGGAAATAGGCCTCCAGTTTGACTACTCTTGCATTCCACAGAAATGGACTACCATGCGAGTTCCTTTTGTGTCTTCTTAGTGATGAAGCCCCTGCTTAGAAAGTGTTGATTTTTATCTTTAGTGCTTCCCTTTATTGCTTGGATTATGCATAGGGTGAGAATTATTAGCCTATAGGTGATGTATAATGAAGTGATTTAGATAATTTAAAAAACATGGTTTATGCAAACACTTAACACTGACATATAACAAAACCAATGATTTTTGTTCACACCATTGGGTCCAGAAAAGATCAATCAACCCTTGTCACGGTAATGGGGCAGTAATCATGCTCTTTTGTGTAACAGTGTTTGAGTACACTTTTTCTTCTCTGTAAATCATATACCAATAAGACAACAGCAAAACTAATAAATGCGCACACTCTCACAGATGATGTTTACTTAAGAAAAAAACGTATAACACGCTAGTTTTTCTGAGGACTTGGTTAGTACAATAAAGAACACCTCAAAAACTAGTTGTTAGCATTTATGCCAAAGAAGGTTTTTAAAAGACAAAAAAACCTGGTTTGACTCTTTAGAAAAAGTGTTGTCTTCATCCAGTTCATAAATCTGAAGCTGAAGTGAAACTACACTGTTAAACTCTGATGTGACAAAGGCAATGCATAACCTCTATAAATCAAACCTTTAACCTACTGCTTTTAAAAATGAATGCCTAGAGGATGCTTTTGTGTAACAATTTTTTTTATATTCTATTTAAATGTAGATTTTTATTTTTTTTTAGGCCTTTAGTATAGTGGTGCATCTTTTGCAATGAAATGCTAATCAGGACTCTTTTGTAGCACCTTCGGTCCTAGATAAAATATTTAGTACTGTTGTATATTGAAACCCACATTTCTGACTCTTTTTCTATAAGAGTAGTGAGGATTTTTTTAGTTACTATTTGAAGAGCTGAAACTGCGTTTTCCATCACAGATAGCCTAACTTTGTTGCATTGCCAGCATTCTGCTAACAGAGAAGTGTGGTACATTGAATTTAGAAAACTGAATGCAATTAATTATGTTATTTTCTTTTCTCTTCTTTTAACATGAAAAGACCTTCAATTTTAACTATCTGAACTCAGTAAGTTTCTTCACTGAGACAGATCATGACAACCTTGCAAGTCAGTATTTATATATTCATTGATTCGCTAATTCTGGCCACTGTGGACAGCTTCCCAGTTGAGAATTAAGTGGATTTCTGTTCGGAGAATTCAAGCCTAAATCCTACAAACATTTATGTACAGGCTTAATTATGAGGGCATATAAGGGCAGCCTGCATTATGTGTGTAGTCATTGGCCGATCACTACATCCTTGGGCAAATGAGGTTCTTTAACTCAGGTCAGTAGCTCATCTAGGAGAAGCACAACTCTGCATACAACTCCTGCACCCATATCAGCTGCCATGCTTATGGCATCTGTTGCACCAGCGCGGAACAGCTGCATGGGCGAGAGAGTGGGAAGGGCTTTGCACACACTTCTCTCACTTAAATCCATTCATAGTGCAGGTTGTTCAGCTACCTCATTTAACCCAATCAACTCACTGGAGTCCTGTGGCAGTGGGGAAGTGGTGATGGGGACAGGTAGAGGATGCTGCTGGCTGTCCGCAGTCACAACTTTGCACACAGGCAGCCCTAGGGTGATGGCTGTTCTCCACAGATCAGGGAAGATATGGAGCTCGTATCCTCCTGTGGTAACAGGACAGGTACTGCTCTCCCCAATCTGGAGAAAGAGGACTGAAAAGGAACTCTAAGTACAGCCTGCCTTTCTGTACCTGTCAAGCTACTGCTCCTACCTGGTCAGCCAAGTCAGTGGTTGAAATAAAACGCAGATTCACGGACTGACTTTGGGGTCATGGGATGTCGGAACCCTTCTTGACAATGACCAAAGAACAGCCCTTACAAAACACTGAAGAGGTATAAAATAAACATTGCTGCCCTCAGGGAAACCAGAATCACTAATGAGTCCCACTTTGAGGAGGTAGGAGCAGGCTACACCTACTAGGTTGGCAAGGCCAAGGACGAGCTGAGATAGTCTGGGATAGGGTTCGCCATACGGTCTGACATTGCCAGACTTACAGTGCTCTGTATAAACTTGTCCACCATTATCAGCGTTTGTGAGCCGACAGTGACACGGACAGACAAGCTCAAGGAGGTGTTTTAGGAAGATCTCAACAGAGTCATCAGAAGCATGCCACACCAGGACAAACTCATTGTTCCAGGAGACTTTAATGCTTATGTGGGATTCGACTCTGACATATGGAGCAGAGTGCTAGGCCATCACAGCATTGGAAGGTTAAACTCCAATGGCCAATTACTTCTCTCCAAGTGTGCCAAGTTCAATCTCACTATTACCAACACAGTCTTCTAACAGGCCAACAAATATAAGACCACCTGGATGCATCCCAAGTCAAAACAGTGGCACATGCTGGACTATGTAATTGTACAGTCTAAAGACATTAAAAATGTGACATCATCAGCTCTTTGAGATGTGCCAAATGCTGGTCAGATCATTGGTTTGTGAAAAGTATCATGTTGCTAAACTTCTCAGCAAAGCACCCCAGCAATGCCCTGTTGAATGATGAGATCACTCAGCACCTGGCAAAGGCCAGCTTGGCATTTGCCAGGTTCACCCACAGGCTCTGAAGGGAGCATGGAGTCTGCCTTAGAAGACCAGCTATGGATGGTGAGAGCTGAAAAATAGGTAAGCAGAACTGACACACAAAGGTATGTTCAGAACCAGTTTACAGGAGAAGAGTAAAGGTCATACTGTATGCCAAGAGGCAGCTATTGGCACTAGTAGCATTGTTGAGATTGTTTTAGCATCCAGTAATATGGTGATAGGTGTCCTAGAAATGCTTAGGTTGGACTATATAGATATGATTTCCTCCTAGTAACTTCGTGAACAGGATCTTTGAAGTCACTAGTCATCACCTGGAGCAAAATCAGTCACAAACCATGTTGGCAAGTATTGAACCAGCCGGGAAGAGGAGGAGCTTTCCCCAGTATTATAACTTTATAGACCTGATTCCTTCCTCATACCACTTCTACATCAGCGTAACTCAGCATTACTCCTCCTGATCTGTGTCAGTTTAAGTGAGAAAAGAATCAAACCCTAATTGTTTGGATAATAACCGTTTGCCTGATTCTCCTTATGGCATTGCCTTCCTATAACTTTCATGAGGGTTAGCTAAGCTTGAGGTGGAATCCTCAGAATCCTCAAATGTTCTCTATTGGCTCCCCCAGTCCTTCATTTGCTGAGCATGATTTTAAAGAGCAATATTTGAGCAATAAAAGGAACTCTTACGCTAGCTAGTTCCTTTTAAAAATACTTGTTGAATATTAAGGAGTCTGGTGGCACCTTAAAGACTAACAGATTTATTTGGGCATAAGCTTTCGTGGGTAAAAACCT
>NW_020664533.1:2324986-2418056 GCF_002925995.2 Terrapene triunguis | reverse complement strand
CACCTACTGATTCACTGGTTCCACTTCCTACAGCACCTGGATTTTCTTTGGAGGGCTTCCCATCCAAGGGCTTACTTTTCTGAATTTATCCAGAAAATCTGCGATTTCATGGATTTTCTGATTTTCTTCTTCTTTTTTCTTTTTGCAGCTTCCAATTCTCACAAAGGAATTTCCATTCACAGATTCCTTAGCTGTGTCTCAGGTTGCAGGGAAGGGTAAGGAAGTCTGCAGCTCTGGTGACAGAGGAAGCAGAGCAATGAGACAACTGAACAAACAGATTCCACTTGCCTCCTGCAAGAGGGAGAGTTGTGTTAGGACTTAGACCCTCACCTGCATGTGACATTAGTGGAAACCACCTCAGTAATCATCAGCCTTGCAGGGTATGTCTCCCTGCCAGGCCAGTTTCAACTCCTGCTGCTTTCCCCTCTTTGAGCTTCCCCTCTAGCATCTGTTGTCTCTATGGTAACAGACAGCAAGTGTTGGAGATTGAGTCCTGGGCAGAGAAGGCAGCATAGATCAAACCAGCCTTGCTGAAGGCTGACCTACTATTGAATAGGGGTTCTCTTCCTCCTAGCATGAAAGGAGAAACAGTAGGATAGTTTACTGCAGGGCAAGAGCAGGAGAGGAAGCCCTGGGAGGAGCAAAATAGTAGGGGCCTGATTCTGTTCTGTGTCTCAGGTGGGGCACATCTCAGACCGTGCAGCCAAGGAGGTGAGGGCCTGCCAGATTCTGGGTTGCTCTGGGGAGGATAGTGTGGCTCCTGATGTGAATTAGAGCAACTCTAATTTATGGCAGCCTTACCCACACAGCTCTTTATGGGCTGCTCCAAAGCCCAGGATTTCAGAGGATGGAGTGTACTCCAGTCACCCAGGCCAGCATAGAGCCCTGTGCTAGGGGCTCTGAACGGGGTGGCCATTATAGGGGGTTGCATATACCAGCCCTAAATGGAGGAATTCCCCTGGAGGGCTACTTCACCTCCATCCTCTTTAAAACCTTTGTATGCTGCTGGAGCAAGGGTCTGAATCTGTCACAAAGCATGGTGAAGCTGTACGGGGGAGGGGCGTGGAGATCGGAAGATGGTAGGCAGGAATAGGGAAGACTGGTGGAATAAGGAGTGGAAAAGAGGAAGCTGGGAGGGCAGGATAGGGGAAACTGGGGCTACACAAAGAAGGGAAGGGGAAAGCTTTGAGTTAGGTGTTGAAGGGAGGAGACATGGTAGAAAGTAAAAACTGGTGAAGGAAGGACAGGTTAAGGGATATATGAGGTACCCAATGGACAGAGAGCAGATGGGTGAGGAAGAGAGACTTTTGAGTCAGGAAAGTGCATGAGGGAGAGGAAAAAAGTGTGTGGTGGGGCGTAGAGGGTTTGTGTGAGAAAGAGAAGAACATCAATGGTAAATCACAGGCGAAAAACATAATAGAAGAGAGATGTCAACGCTGAGGTTAGAAAAAATAAAAAGCTCCAAAATGTTTTAAATGTGCTTTAAAAAAAAATACCTTGAGAAAAAACAGGCATAAGCCTAAAGAGGAAGAAGAAAAAACAAAAACAAAAAAACTCAGGAGAGGGTGGAAATTTAATTAAAAAAAAATTGTTGTTTTACATATGAAATATAATAGTGACTCCTACTTTGTGGTATTATCCTACCATCAATTCCGGTGATTTTGTTTCCATGTGATTAATGAAGTAATTTAATCCTATGGAAAAGAGAGATGCTATTTTTACATGCTTTGAAAAGGTGATGTCACATATTTTGGTAAGGATGTTGAGAATTATAAAAATACACAGTACGTGTCTTGTGGCTTGTGAGAGGTGACGAAATCACAGCTGTAGCTGAAGCTCAGGCATGTACTGATGTAGGAGCCTGCTGCACAAAAAGTGGTCTGTCGGTTTTTTTTTTCTTCATTTTTTTCATTTTTACAAAAGCTCAACAAACCAAACTCTTTTCTACTGTTTAATACATTGGAGTAAGCATCTTCATTCAGGTCAAAGCTGACATCTCCAGAGGCAGGGCATTTCACTTCCCATGAACTCTAGGTACTTTGAGAGTCACTGGAGTTCTCGGTATCATAGTCCCAGAAATCACGATTGGCAGGATATGTAGTGCTAAATGTGGAAGTGCAGTGGTTATACAGACATTTGAAATCAACAGGCCTTGGCTTTTTTGCGAGTGAAGGCCCCAATGACATCAACTAGCAAAGCCCTCTCAGAGGATTACAGGAGCTGCAGCTAATTTAGTTTTATGTCATGTTGTAGGGAGGGGAAATAAAGAGGAAAGAGAGGATAAAGGTACTAAGAGATGCTGAATTTCCTGGAGGTTTTGAACCCCCTATACAAGCAGGGTGAACAATTGATTGAATGTTAAAATAATGTGGTGGCCTTCCCTCTCCTTTCCTAATGTGTTATATTTTGTTCTGTTTCCCTGTTTTATGTTAGGTGATATGATTTGTCCCTTCCTTATTCCTCCTGCATTTCCCAGTGCATGAACTGGTTCTTCTCAAGACAACCTTCTCGTCTGATAATGATGAGATGCATTGCATGTGGCAGGATTGACTTTCTCCATTTTTCTTCTGCCTTCCCTCCTCTTCAGCTTTCTTTCACTTTCTCCTCTATTTTCTCATGTTATCCTTATCTTTCCCTCCCCCTTGTTTGTTTTCTTTATTGTCTCTGTCCTCCTTTTCTTACTCTGTTCCTTTCCAAATACTTTATTTTTCATTCCTTTCTCTTTCCACCTCACTGTTCTCATCCTTTCCTCTTTACTCTCTCTCCCTATTTTCCTTTCCTTTTCCCCCTTGTGCACTCTCTCTCTCTCTCTCTCATTTTTCCATTCCCTCTCCCTTTGTGTTCCCCATCCTGGTTTGCCTCACTGAACAGCTTATCCTGCGGTCTTTATGAAGCCAAGGAGAGTTTTGTCTCTTTAGGATTATGGGGTCTGACTCTCAGATCAGATCAACTTGCCCTGATTTACCCTCCTCTTCCTGAATTCTCCCTTTCCTCCCTGTCCATTTCCAGTTCTCCTGACTTTTTTTGGTTTCTCTCTCCATTCCTATTTCCTTTCCCATGTGGACATCATCTGTGATTCTCCATTTCCCTGTGTCCTCACAGTATGGGAACTCTTCTCATACTGCTGCCATAACACTACCATTCCTAAAGTGCCTTTATTTGATTGACACTCCATTTCCTGCTACACTTAAAATGGAACACTAATTCGAGCTGTGTAGGGAGAACTTCCAGACCATAGTGAGAAGAACCAAAACATGGCTTCACACTACTCCAGTTTCATTATACTAATGGTAATGCTTAATGAATCTGTGTAGGATCAGCTAGACTTAATAATTCACTTATTCCGCCTCACAGTGGCTGGCCATGGAATGATATTTTAGCCTCCAAGGAGAATCTGGAATGTCCAGTCGACAGAGTGAGTGCTGTCAGCATGCAGGAGGGGAGAATGAAATGGTTACATTGGGTGGTGATGTGAAGGAATAGAAGAAAGAATGGAGGAGTACAGTTTGGATCATCCTTTCCTTCAGTCACAGTCTCCAAATACTTCGTGCAGTTGGAGAAGTGAGAACTCCTTTTGCCTTAATCTTTGTTCTGGATTGGTTGGGACAAGAAAAGGTCATGAATAGATGCCTTAAGCCCTTAGCTGAAAAATAGATTTATTTAAAAAAAAAAGTCTTGCCATTTAACGAACACCATACTTGTTGATGCATGTCCTCAGCAGGGCCGGCTCCAGGCACCAGCTTAACAAGCAGGTGCTTGGGGCGGCCAGGGGAGAGGGGTGGCACCTGTGGCAATTCGGGGGCGGCAGGTCCCTCACTCCCTCTAGGAGCAAAGGACCTGCGCTGAACTGCCACCGCCTATAGCAGCTTTTTTCCTCCCCCCCGCCCAATTGCCGCCGCGCCGATCGCGGCTTTTTTTTTTGCTTGGGGCAGCAGAAGTGCTGGAGCCGGCCCTGGTCCTCAGGATATGCCAGCATACACAAGCTCACACACACACCAAATCTGTTAATCCGAAAGGATAACAGGTTACAGATATTGGTGCTGCAGTTTGTCGCAGATCCACTGTGGTGAATGTTTACAAGCTGCTGTCTACAGCTTCAGATTCAGTTTATAAAAATAATGTGATATTAGGGTTTTGATTGTTGCTTGGTTTGCTATAAGGAGACCTTAGATTCTTTTTTCTTTTTAAATGTGTTTGCTGGCAAAACTGATTCCATTTTCTGTGGATTTTTACTTTTAAATGTGAGAGTTGTTTTTAAATATAGTGGAGTTGCCAGTTTGTCTTGCACAGTGTACTGCTTTTTGGAGACCAAATTCGCTATGGATAATCACAGATTTGATCTAATCAGATTCCATCATTTTTATTTGTATTATCATAGTGCCTATGAACCCCAGTAGTCTACTACATGGTGCTGAGGTAGGATATTATTTATCTATATATATAAAATATGGTTTTACTGGAATAAGTTTGAAATGGCTAAGACACAAGTGAGTTGTGCAGGCCATCACAAATGAGTGCCGATAAACCTTTATATCACACCTTTACCATGTATTTTGTAAATACCACATATTTTACAAAATAAAAAGAGAAGACCACACTATTTTAGAAATACACCTTTACCCCAATATAACGCGGTCCTCAGGAGCCAAAAAATCTCACCGCGTTATATCGGGTTCGGTCTGGACCGGCTTCCCCGGTGGTGATTTAAAGGGCCCGGTGCTCCAGCCGCTGTGGGGAGCCTCTGGCCCTTTAGATCACCGCCGGAGCTCTGGCAGCGGGGCTCAGGCGGTGACTTAAAGGGCCCGGGGCTCCACACGAATTCGGATATAACGTGGTAAAGCAGCGGGGCTCGGGTGGCGCTTTAAAGGGCCCGGGGCTCCCCGCTGCTTTACCGCGTTATATCCGAATTCATGTTATATCGAGTTGCGTTCTATCGGGGTAGAGGTGTATGATGGAGAATTTTTAAAAAACATCACTTAGAGATATCCTTGTGCTGAGCTACATTTGTCATTCATATCACCTGTACTCCGCCCACCAATAGATTTCCACTGAGCCTTATTTAAACAGCCACTAATATTGTAATCAACTTTACACAAACACTATTCATTCTTTCCCCAAAATATTGAATTCTCCCTTCTTCAAAAATTAAACTATTTGGAGGCTCAGGAAGAGCACCACTGGAGTTTTCACTAGTTTTAGGGTCTGATATCTTGCAACCCCGTAGAGCCAGAAATTGAGTCTTGACTTCTGTCCAGCATTTATTTGCTCATAGTCTTGGAAGTCCTTAGAATATGGGCTCCCGGATCTTATCATTATATTTAGAAGAACTGTATTAGATCATTTTAAAGG
The DNA here is from genome assembly GCF_002925995.2 of Terrapene triunguis. Classification (NCBI taxonomy): domain Eukaryota; kingdom Metazoa; phylum Chordata; order Testudines; family Emydidae; genus Terrapene; species Terrapene triunguis. The sequence continues at coordinate 2,412,707 of NW_020664533.1, read as the reverse complement.
TGTTTAAATTTGATTTTTTATTGTAATTCTCCATTGTGAAATCACAGAATCATAGGACTGGAAGTGACCTCGAGAGGTCATCTAGTCCAGTCCCCTGCACTCATGACAGGACTAAGTATTATCTAGACCAGTGGTCCCCTTTTTTGTCTGGCGGGCGCCAGATGACGAGCCACGGAGGACTGTGGTGGTGGACGAGCACCCGCCAAAATGCCGCCGACAAGCGGCAACATCAATAGGCGTCGCCGCCAAAATGCCGCCGACAAGCAGCATCATCCAGAGGCGTCGCCGCCTAAATGCTGCCGAAAACCGGTGGCATTTCGGTGGCGACGCCTCTGGATGATGCTGCTTCTTGGCAGGATTTCGGCGGATGCTCATCCGACGGCCAGTACGCGGGCGCACTTAGATGCCCTGGCGGCCGCCATGGTGCCCACGGGCACCGTGTTGGGGACCCCTGATCTAGACCATCGCTGACAGGTGTTTGTCTAATCTGGAACGACAGAGATGCCACAACCTCTGTAGGCAATTTATTCCAGTGGTTAACCACGCTGACAGTTAGGAAGTTTTTCCTAATGTCCAGTCTAAACTGCCCTTCCTGCAATTTAAGCCCATTGCTTCTTGTCCTCTCCTCAGAGGTAAAGGAGAACATTTTTTCTCCCTCCTCCTTGTAACAACCTTTTATGTACTTGAAAACTGTTATCATGTCCCCTTTCAGTCTTCTTCAGACTAAACAAACCGAGTTTTTTCAATCTTCCCTCACAAGTCAGGTTTTCTAGACCTTTCATCATGTTTGTTGCTCTAATCTGGACTTTCTCCAGTTTGTCCACATCTTTCCTGCAATGCAGCGCCCAGAACTGGACACAATGTGTATTTCACATTCCAGTTAGAAAGTTTAAAACCAGAATGCCAATATCAGCTGGTATATCATTCTGGAAAAAGACTCCAATTAAACCCACATTTTTCATCTTTTTATATATATATATATATATATATATAAAGTGTGGGCTGTATAATGGGTAAAGTCATCCAAAGAATGAAAATATTCTAGTGTATGTTTCCTTCTGTCTTATTTGAAGGCAACATCAAGCTTCATAATTTATTAGCTGATTGTAGCAAAAGGAAACGTCAGTGCAGTGAAACCTTATGGGGTGCAATAATATTTTACCCAGTTAGGCTCTGATCCTGCACCATTAGAGTCAGTGGAAGTTTTGCAGTTAATTGCAGTGAGCATGGGATCAAAAGCCCATGACCCTGGTTCAGCAAGGTACTTAAACATATGACTTCAGTGGAACTACTCATGTGCTTAAAGTTTGGTTCATGCTTTCATAACTTTCTGCATCGAGGCCTGTGTGTTGTCGATTGCATTTCAGATGCTAGAAATGCTGCTGAGAGAGAATCTCCTGCCTCAGTGTGAGTTTTAGGTCTCTTCTGCTCTACAGCTGTAACTGATACAAGAGACTGGTTACATTATGGCTATCCTGATTATAACACTCTGAATAGTTATATTACAGGTGGGCACTTAGTCATCCCATAACTGGATAAAACCTGGGATAATCAATTTTGGAAAAAATGGTATACTAGAGGAAAAAAGCATTGCTGGACCTCTGTGGCATTTGATACTGTTGATTGCTAAATACCTTGCCTCTAAGAGGCTGAAAGGGTGAACAAAAATGTCCTTTTAGAACAAATCCAGTTATGGAACAACTCCAAAGATATCCCACAGAGTTCCATGGATTAAATTGACAAAGGAAAACAGTAGTTATTACATTTTGGATTTAGGAATTGGAAGATGTTTAAGATAAGCATATGCTGTAAGAAAACTTGACATGTCAACTTAACTAGAGTTGCCTATAGATATTAGTGAGGAGGGCCATATAACATGTATATGATAGTTTAATGGCAAATATGCATATATCTATTTGATAGATTTTAAGTGATAGCAGATTACACCAAGCTGGGAGGGGTTGCAAGCACTTTTGAGGAGAGGATTAGAATTCAAAATAACCTTGACAAATTAGAGAATTGATCTGAATTCAACAAGATGAAATTCAATAAAGATAAGAATAAAGTACTTCACTTAGGAAGAAAAAAAATCAAATGCACAACTACAAAAGGGGGAATAACTGGCAACTGAAAAGGCTACTGAAAAGTACTTCTGAAAAGGATTTGAGTGTTATAGTGGATCACAAATTGAACATGAGTCAACAATGTGATTCAGTTGTAAAAAAGGCTAATATTGCGGGGGTGATTAAAAGGAATATTGTATGTAAGACACAGGAGGTAATTTCCCTCTCTACTAGAAACTGCTGAGGCCTCAGCCTGAGTACTATCTTTAATTCTAAATGCCATACTTTAGGAAAGATGTGGAGAAATTGGGGAGAGTCCAGAGAAGATCCACAAAAATGATAAAAGGTTTAGAAAACCTGACTCATGAGGAAAGTTTTTAAAAACAATTGAGCATGTTTAGTCTTGAGAAAAGAAGACTGAGAGGGGACCTGATAGCCTTCAGATATGTTAAGGGCTGTTATAAAGAGGATTGTGATCAATTGTTCTCCATGTCCACTGAAGTTAGGACTAGAAGTCATGGACTTAATCTGCAACCAGGGGGATTTAGGTTAGATATTATGAAACCCTTTCTAACTATAAGGGTAGTTTTGCTGTGGAATAGGTATCAAAGTGAGGTTGTGGAATCACCATCATTAGAGGTTTTGAAGAACTGGTTGGATAAACACCTGTCACAGATGGTCTAAGTTTACTTGGTCCTTCCTCAGTACACGGGACTGGACAGGACTTCTTGAGGTTCCTTCTGGCCGTACATTTCTGTATTTTGGTGTATTATTCAGTTGCCCATCACCAACACGTTGGAGCACTTTCCACATACATTAAATAGCAAGAGAGAAATCCACACACTTCATAAACATAGATAATATAGAGCATAACAATTAAGATAGATAGCTAATTAACTAAAGAGGACAAATCCATATATTAGTTTTCCATATGATATATGGCTGCAAGAATAAGCCATGTATGATTTTCATGTCATCATATTGATGTGTTAGTTCTAGGAACTGTAGAGTGAACCCATATAGATAAAAAGCTAAGCTTTACCATGACATACAAACCAAAATATGGAGATAATTTCTTTCCAAATGAAATGAAAATATGATTGGAAACACCATGCTTTAGTTGTGTGAAGCACTGTTAGAAGCAGGCCAATGGATTTTGAGTCAATGTGATATGGAAAATCATAAAATCAAGAAGCAAAAAAATCTTACCGTTTTCCTTTGTTTCTGAATAGACTTTGGGGTGAATTCTGCTCATAGTTACACTGAGTAACCCCATTAATATCAGTTGGGTTGTATCAGTGTAGAAAAGAGCACAACTTGGCCCTTAATGTGAAAAGTGGAGTAAATTATGTTTATAAACAGTATTAATAATCTCTCATCAAAATTCACTATTTAGTTACTTATATTTAGGAAACCTCTGAAGTCAGGTTAAGATATCAGAATCATTTAGATTAATTTTTCATTAATTTGGGATGGTAGCTTAATATTAGATATTTTTTTAAGACCAGAGGGGATGTACAACTTCTATGCCCACCATGAATCTCTGAAGGTGTGTAGATAGAAAGATAGATCCCATTTCCTAGATGTCAGTTGGTTGAGTGGTTACACAAATTTGGATGGGCAGATATATGAATATTCAGTCCTCATTTCGTGAACTACTTCAATGAAGGTCTCTGGACCACTGATGATCTGAGAGTTGGCTAATCACATAATATTGACTCCTCCTTGTTTCCAGCTGCACTAAAAGACAGCAAAAATACATTACTTTTCCATGTAAGTAATTGTTGTGGTTGCTATACGGATATTATACTCTTGTGAATGGGAGAAATGGTGGGTTCTTATTATTCAGTGGTATTACTGTAGCACCTAAGGTTATGAGCCAATTTTGATTAAGCTGTGGCCCAGCCTATGAAAAGTTTGAGGAACCTGCCCTTTATCCTTTGAAATAAATGAATTTTTGAGGTCATGAACTCTTATATTTCATATACATGCATGAACACTGATATTTGGGGGAGAGGGATAGCTTAGTGGTTTGAGCATTGGCTTGCTAAACCCAGGGTTGTGAGCTCAATCCTTGAGGGGGCCATTTAGGGATCTAGGGCAAAAATCTGTCTGGGGATTGGTCCTGCTTTGAGCAGGGGGTTGGACTAGATGACCTCCTGAGGTCCTTTCCAACCCTGATATTCTATGATTTCTAATACACACAGTTAGATTTCTTATACACAAGTTCCTTAGCTTGTGTAAATCAGTGTAGCTTCATTGGCTTGGTTCTGGCCTATAAAATGAATGGTGGATAGACTACGAAACTTGCTCAAAACTTTTTGAAGATCTAGCCCAAAGTCTTATCTTCATTCTCTCTCGCCAAGGAGGTTAGGAAGTTCGGGAAGCTAAGAAACAACAGCACAGATGTTAAATAAAAAGCTACAACTTTGTCAGATAGAAGATAAGTATTTGGGGTGTTTTTAAACATTTAAATTATTCTTTCAAATAGCGCTTTTGCTGCTTCTTCTTCTTCTTAGCATATGCGCAACCTGCCTCAAGTGGCTCATGACCAGGATTCATCACTGAATTTGGTTCTGCTGGTTGGATCATTAGCTTCCCCAGCTTGGGCCGGGTACTGATGGGGAGTGTGACACAAACACTGACCCATGCACCCCAGGGGTGCTGGAACAATTTTTATAGTGGGGGTGCTGAGAGCCATTGAACCAAACTGTAAACCTTGTATATAATAGAAACCACTTCAAGCCAGGGGGTGCAGCAGCACCTCAGTTCCAGCACCTATGTGCCCCCCAGAGATCTTGCTGAATGGTGCTGTTTTACCTTGACACATATGACTAACCCACTTCTGCTCTTGCAAAAGAAGAGGTTTAATGGTATGTAATCCGCTTTTGGCTTAACAATGCAAGCCTTTAACAGTTTATATGGAAAAGGTATAAAACAAAACATTTGGGTTTTGGATAGCAGAACTCTGTCTGATTTGATAAAAATTGAGATAAGTTGAACAGTTTTGTAGACTGCTTTGAACTAATATTGACCCAATATATCAAGCTAGTGAGAATCAGGGAATCAAATGTACAGGGTCTCATAGAGTGAACACTGGTATTAAATATTACTTTTGGATCAAAGTTATTTTGCTATATAGTTTGATAAAGGGTGTGGGAATAGACTAATATGAGATTATTTTTCTGTCATAGGAAAGAGGACGATTTATCATTCCATGGATGCTACTGTCTTTGAAGGGAGCATCTAGTGGTTTGAGCAGAGTTCTGGCAGACAGGAACGCCCGAGTTCTAATTCTGGTTCTGCCAATGATAACTTAACCTCTGTGTCTGTTTCCACAACTGTAAAATGTGGAGCTGTGAAGACTGGTTAATATTGGCACAGCCCTTTAAAGCTGTGAAATGCTCCTCTCTCCGTGTGAAACTGTAGCAGTTGCAGTTGCCTAAATTGCTTGACCTAATTCAAATGAAAAGATGCTTGGAGCATGGTGTTCTTGGTGAGAGGTCTTCAGCTCTGTGATTTTGCTATGATTGATGAACCAGGGACAGCTTTAAGGTATAATATCACATGAACTATCAAAGTTAGAAACAAATGCTTCATTCCACTGGAAAGTTAGCTGTGGAAGCTTGCAAGATAGCTACATTTAAGTCACATCACCCTCTTGCTTCCCCACATGTGTAATTCTAGTTTGTGTGTTTGGGGGGGTGGGGAGGGAAGTCGGGTGATGATCAGAAAGATGGGATTGAAGAGACCAATATGATGCAAACTGCCAGGGCTAGAAATGCTTCGGGTTGGTACAAATACGTTCTGTGTCAGTAAACTTTTCCAGATCCTTGCCCTTGGTGCAGTGATCAGCAGGAAGAAATTTTGGTTCCTGATTAAAACTCCCAATCCATTTCTCTTCTTTGGCCTGGGTGATACAATTGGTGATGAAGGTACCCCAGTTTTGGTTGCTGTTTCTTGCTCGTTGGCACCTTTGTGAATGATGAGAGCTTTTTTTCTTGCTGCCGACTCTGATCCACAAAGAATTTCAAATTTTTCCAGTTACCAGTAAGACTTCAAAGAAGCAGCACCTCAAAGTGATGGGCACATGGATATTATGACACCAAACATGCTCTTCTTTTACTCTTGAATTTTGTCTTTTAGATTTTGAGAAATGTTCATCTCTACTAATGAGGAATAGCTGTCATGGACTTTAAAGGAGTCCTCTTTCAATCTCTCTCCCCTTCTCCTCCCTCCAGATAAGTTATAACTTTCAACTGAATTTATAGCCAGTTAGTGATGTGGTTTGTATCATGGGAGCCAACTAAGTATTTTCTTTGCCAGCAGCTTAGGCAGGCACAGTTGTCTTCCTGTAACTAAATGGTAACTCATTGTGTAGACAGGATCATGTAACCATCTCTGTGTGACAGGTTTGGCTGGTCTTCCTTCCACCCAGCTCTGTGTGTAGTAAGACATTCCAGAGAGCATTGTCCCATGTCTTCCTGGCATGCTATTCCCTGCTGAAACACTATGGGGTAGCTATCCAGATTTTTGCAGAATGAACTTATACAAACACAAACAGCCTGAGTACAAAGAGTTTACACATGGTTGTGTTGGGAGGACACAGCTCAACCGTTTCTGGTGTTACCAGATCAGATAATTATGTCTAGATCTAATTTTAAATAAATATACTTATTTTAAATAAATGTACCAAATGAAATTAATAGGCAGCAGGTTTAAAACAAATAAAAGGAAGTATTTCTTCACACAACGCACAGTCCACCTGTGGAATTCCTTGCCAGAGGATGTTGTGAAGGCCAAGACCATAACAGGGTTCAAAAAAGAGCCAGATAAATTCATGGAGGATAGGTCCATCAATGGCTATTAGCCAGGATGGACAGGAACGGTGTCCCTAGCCTCTGTTTGCCAGTAGCTGGGAATGGGCGACAGGGGATGGATCACTTGATGATTACCTGTTCTGTTCATTTCCTCTGGGGCACTTGGCACTGGCCACTGTCGGAAGACAGGACACTGGGGTAGATGGACCTTTGGTCTGACCCAACAGGGCCATTCTTATGTTCTTATCATGTGGATCTTAAAATTAAGGTCTCTGAATTTTAAGAAGGATAAAAAATGTCTATGATGATAATTCTTGTGGCACATAGTTACGTGCAAGATTGGTGAGTCAGTGGCCTAGATTCAGTGGCTCTCATTGGAGGGAAATAGCACAATTTGGTGCATACAATATCAAAAGATGTGCATCGTATATGAAAACAAGGGCACTATTGTGTTGCCTCTGTGTGCAGTGGTATTTGGGCAGCCTGTCTGTAGGGGAAGGAGATGTGGCCAGAAGATGGAAGAGTTTGCTTCATGCTCCTACGACCAGTACATGGACAGATAAAGGGCAAGGGAACGCTAATGAGACAGCTTAAAGTCAGTGATTATTTATGTGCACCACTTTTACTGGGGGAATTGGAGGCTGAAGAGAGGGCTATTGTGATTGGTGTACTAACAGTGACAGAGATGCCAGAATGGGAGGCTCTCATGGTGCGGTGCAGTGTTGGTGCCAAGCTGTGATAACAAAGATCTATGCTGAAAGTAGATAAATCACAACTACCCAAAAGCACATATACCCTCTTCTTGCCACGCTGTAGGCAGAGTCTCTTGTATCAAACAGTCTGTCAGAGCCATTTGGGATATGTGAGACCTCTGTGTTTTAAACTTATTAGCAGGCTATTTGTTGTGTTGTGCGTCACTAAGTGGCTGTCTTCCTACTTATTTAACCACCTCCCCAGTGAAGTTGCTGTGGTTTAAACCCTGTTGCACATTTAACTCTTGTGTGCATGGTTTTGAAGCCTGTTCCTAAAACACTTCAATATTAATTCCTTCATGGATTGTCTTCTCCATCACCATGCCTTCTTTTTCTGTTCTTCATTTTTGGCTTCCAACTTTGATAATGTCTGTAACTTGGCAGCCATGTGATAAACTGAGTTCTCCTTTCCACTTTTTGTGCTTAGTGTCATGTTAGTTCCTGCTCTGGATACCCAGTAATCATTTTTTTTTCTACCCAAAGGGGTTATTGTCTTGATACATGAGTGATGCTGCTTTTCCCATACTTGCATAAACTGTCCTCTGAGCCTATATATCCATGGCATGCTCAGCAAGTCATATTATCACTCATTTGGGGATGGGGGGGAGGCACCATCCGAATTTCATAAGTCAGTTTCTGTACATTTTTCAGTACAATTTTTTCATTTATTTTAGCCTTTTTCTGTGATCAAAGAGATATTTGAGGCTTGTGACGTTAATATTCATATTGAATTTTTCAAAGCAGTTTCAAGACCTTTGTAATCAAATCTGCTGTTGTATTTGAAGCCAGGTTGGGGAAATTTGAGACCAATAAAATCGTTCAGAGCCATTTGTGTAGGGGGGGAGGTTGGGGGAGGGGGAGGTTGTGTTCATTTTGGAAGTAAAAAGTATGAAGAACCATGAAATTTCATTTGTTATTTCCCAAAGTTGCAACTAATTTTTCTTTCACAAGTGCTGTCTTGGGGTGTGGAGTAGAGCAATTTTGCTATAAAAATAGTATGTTATTTTAAACCTGGCCCCATATTTTATGTTCTGAATATTGATAGGGACAGGTAGGCAAGTAAGAACAATGGAGAGAGAAAAAAGGAAAGAGGAAGGAAAGTGAGGAGGAAAGGGAAAGCAGATGCTCTGCTGGCATTAACTGAATGTTGTAAAAGCACCCACACATGCAAGGTACTGAACTCTTCAAATGTTAGTTGTAAATAAACCTGAAAATTGGGTCCACTCAGGGCAGACTGTAGAGCAAATCATCACAGGTGCATGTAAGGTTATTTTACCTTTTGACAGCTTTTAATAACCACTTGATTCATTCAAGTGCTTGGAGAAATAACTCCTCATTTAAACTATATAAGCTCAAGCCCTGATAAAGAACATGGAAATTTTGTAGCTGGTGGGTCCTAAGTGCATCCTGGCTGTGTTTACTAATGTAAAGAAAGCGAACTCTGTTTTAAAGAAAAAATAGAGGAAGCATCTAAAATCTGATTTAAGTAAAGAGCGGCTCTGTCATCTGTGTAGAACTGAAGGGAGAAGTCATTTTGTTAACTTCTCCCTCTCTTCAGCTTTGATTTATGTCTGATTTCCCTCTCCAGATTCCTTGCCTGACGTGAGTTTTGAAGATCTGCTATAGTCACTTACCAGACATAGTAAATAACAGTCTTCACCAAGTTTAAGATGAAAGATATTGATAACACAAATTAAAAAACAAACCAAATATTTGAGAACAAATGCCTGAGCACGTTCAGTGAATTACCAGAGTAACCCTAATCCTTATTTACACACACACACACATTCTACCACAGTTGCTGCTCCCAACAGTGTGCAGTTCTGAAGCTATCTTGAAGTCAATTGGCACAGGTGAAAGAATCTAGAGGTTTTTCTCCTGCTCACTATTTCTCTCTACAATTCTCTGACATGCATAAAAACATAAGAATGGCCATACTGAGTCAGACCAAAGGTCCATCCAGCCCAGTATCCTGTCTGCCAACAGTGGCCAATACCAGGTGCCCCAGAGGGAGTGAACCTAACAGGTAACGATCAAGTGATCTCTCTCCTGCCATCCATCTCCACCCTCTGACAAACAGAGGCTAGAGATACCATTCCTTACCCATCCTGGCTAATAGCCATTAATGGACTTAACCTCCATGAATTTATCTAGTTCTCTTTTAAACCCTGTTATAGTCCTAGCCTTCGCAACCTCCTCAGGCAAGGAGTTCTACAGGTTGACTGTGCCCTGTGTGAAGAACTTCTTTATTTGTTTTAAACCTGCTGCCCATTAATTTCATTTGGTGGCCCTTAGTTCTTATATTATGGGAACAAGTAAATAACTTTTCCTTATTCACTTTCTCCACACCACTCATGATTTTATATACCTCTATCATATCCCCCCTTAGTCTCCTCTTTTCCAAGCTGAAAAGTCCTAGTCTCTTTAATCTCTCCTTATATGGGACCCATTCCAAACCCCTAATCATTTTAGTTGCCCTTCTCTGAACCTTTTCTAATGCCAGTATATCTTTTTTGAGATGAGGAGACCACATCTGTACCCAGTATTCAAGATGGAGGTGCACCATGGATTTATATAAGGGCAATAAGATATTCTCCGTCTTATTCTCTATCCCTTTTTTAATGATTCCTAACATCCCGTTTGCTTTTTTGACTGACACTGCACATTGCGTGGATGTCTTCAGAGATCTCTTTCCTGATTAGTTGTAGCTAAATTAGCCCCCATCATATGTATGTATGTATGTATAGTTGGGGTTATTTTTTTCCAGGGTGCATTACTTTACATTTATCCACATTACATTTCATTTGCCATTTTGTTGCCCAATCTCTTGTGAGATCTTTTTGAAGTTCTTCACAGTCTGGTTTGGTCTTAACTATCTTGAGCAGTTTAGTATCGTCTGCAAACTTTGCCACCTCACTGTTTACCCCTTTCTTCAGATCATTTATGAATAAGTTGAATAGGATTGGCCCTAGGACTGACCCTTGGGGAACACTACTAGTTACCCCCTCCATTCTGGAAATTTATTATTTATTCCTACCCTTTGTTCCCTGTCTTTTAACCAGTTCTCAATCCATGAAAGGATCTTCCCTCTTATCCCATGACAACTTAATTTACATAAGAGCATTTGGTGAGGGACCTTGTCAAAGGCTTTCTGGAAATCTAAGTACACTATGTCCACTGGATCACCCTTGTCCACATGTTTGTTGACCCCGTCGAAGAACTCTAATAGATTAGTAAGACATGATTTCCCTTTACAGAAACCATGTTGACTTTTGCCCAACAATTTATGTTCTTCTGTGTGTCTGACAATTTTATTCTTTACTATTGTTTCAACTAATTTGCCCGGTACTGACGTTAGACTTCAGACTGCAGAATCTCAAGAAATATTAAACGCAGGAGGGAAGGGTGGGTATTTTGTATATCACTTTAAAGTGTTACTTATTAAAATCTTATTATCATTAAACCTAAACATCACAACAAATGATTCTATGAGTCACCATGGTCAAGGGGTAGGACACTGGATTGGGACTCAAAAGACCTAGTTTCTGTTTCTGGCTCTGCTACACTCCTGCTTTGTGTATCTGGGTGTCACATCACTTCTCTCTGCTTCTTGTTTCCACTCTCACCCTTCATCTGTCTTGTCTATTTAGATTGTAAGCTCTTTGAGGCAGGATCTGTCTCTTACCATGCCTATATATAACATTTGGCACAGTGAGCCCCCAATCTCAGTTGGGCATCTCAGGAGAACAGCAGTGCAGGTGTTTCTCAGATGTACTCCACAGTTTTATTTCAGTCTCCCAACAAGACAGTTTTGGGGTGTGAGATTCTGTCATCAAAAATAATGCAGCCACTTGGGTTCACTTACAGATGCTACAGCCCAAATTTTTAAAACGCCTTGGCTTTTAGGTGCCTGATTTAAGGACTCACCTTGCCTAGTTTTCAGACTGAACACCTCAGTGCCCATTAATTTAAACTGGAATTGAGTGTGTTTAATACCTCTGTGTATCAGGCACTTAGATGTCTAAAGTTGGCCATCCAAATCAGAGGAGACTTTTGAAGATGGGTCTATACAGATATTATATAACACATATCATAGTCTTATAGGTTACAGCATTGTAAATGCTGTCATGAGATTTTCTTACACTTTAAAAAAATGTCATAGCTATATTGACTTAGCCTTGGTATCTAGACCTTTTACATCATAGCTTCTACGAGATATGGTATCCTTTCTCTCGTTACAGTCAAGCTGATTCCTATCATTTTGAATGAAATAAGCAGTCAATATCATAGCACTCCCTCATGGGGTCTGTATTGCAGTTTGTGTACAGTACCATGTGAGAGAGTACTTTTAATGTCTGAAATAATTTCCTTTGGCTCCTTCTTAATTATCATGGATTTTGCTTGAACTGCCTTTCCTCACAGTTCCTTTCACAACTTTGGCCTTTAATAATAGTTACATGGAGTCCTTCTATAGCTAGTGGTCAAATTATCCAATGATATCTGCTTAATATAGTAAAAACTGATAAAAATAAATGGTGCAAGTTTTTACTTTAGTTCCTGAGGATCAGGTTAAAATAATCAGTGATAGAAGTAACTGGAAGGCCCTGTATGGCTACTTTTCCCCCACTTAGATGGCAAAGCAGTATTTGCTGGTGATAACTTTTAGAAAACACCTTTCATCCCAAAGTTTCCCTAAAAATCTTTACAAACTACAGCTCTAATCCTGCAGAGCACCCTTCAGTTCCTGCTTAGATACTTATTGTATCTAATTAAACTGGAGGGGAAGTTTAGAAAGAAAGTAATTGCCCATGTTGGTGTTTTGCCAGGACACTGTGATTAACACCTGTACACTTGCAAAAATGCCAGGGGATCTCATGTCTGATTCTGATCTTATTTATATATGAACATGATCTCTCAATCTCTGTCTCTCTCTGTCTGTGTACTGTTGTGCGTGGGGGTGGTAGCACTGCCTCTTTTTAAGGTTGCCCAGCACTTCCCATTGTAAGACACTGTGTTCGATTGCTTATTCCTTTGCCAAACGTATCTGTTTGGGCTGACATTTTCCATGTCTGGTGTCTGTCTGTCTGAGTCTGAATTGATGTGGAAAATTTAAGCCAAAATGGTTCAGCTATTTCCAAGAACTGGACTAGGGAAAATACGTTGTTGAAAATTCTGATGACCTTTTATTTTAAAAGGTGTAGTGACCCCTATTTGGAGCAGGGACTTGAAATTTGCCATCCCTGTGAAAATCTGCCCAAATTTGGCGTAGTTATAAGCCTCTGAAAAATTACAGTTTGCTTGCGCACAGTAGAGTTCCTGAATTGAGAGCAGGGAGCCTATCTCTCCTGTGGTCTCAGTGACCCTCATGCTAAACCCAGGCAGCTTGGAGGAGGAAGCTGCCTAATTTGAATGCAGAGGGGAGAAGAACCGGACATGTGAGGGGAATTAAATTGGGACAAGGAGCTGGGGGGCGGGGAAAGGGAAACAGGGAGTGGGTGCTGGGGTGGGGGAAGACTGGAACTGGCTGGGCAAAGAGACTGGGATCTGTGGGGGAAACTAGGATCGGCTGGACAAGGAGACTGAAACTGAGAACCAGCAGAGTGTGGGGAAGAGAGACCGATGTGATGAGGCGCGGGAGTGTGGGGAGAGAATTGGGACTGTCGGCAAAGCGACTGGGACAAGGATTGGGGGATACACACTGAGATTGGAAGAGGAGGCTGAGGAGGAAGATTGGCACTGGGAGCCAGTGGGGAAGGGAAACGTGGATGGGGGTAGAGGGTGTGACTGGAGACTAGGGTGGAGAAGAGAGGCAGATTGGATGAGGAATCGAGGGTGGGAACTGGGAATGGCTGAGCAGGGAGACTAGGACTGGTGGGGGGGGAGGAGACTCAGTAGGGCGGGGTGTCTGGAGGATGAGACTAAGACTTGGTGGGCAAGGAGACTGGTGTTGGTATGAGAAGCCTGGCAAGTGGAGACTGGGGACTAGCTAGGTGAGAACAGAACTGGAACAAGGAGTGGCAGTGGGGAAGAGGCAGGACTGTAACAGGGACAGATTGGAGAGGATGGGGCAGAAAGGGGGGGTCACACTTGAGGGGAACAGGCAGAATAATCTGTGTCCACTAGAGCATATTCCCCTCCTGGAATGGAACACAAGATTCCTGAGTCTCCTCATCCCTCTGCTGTTACCAAACAGCTCCAAAACCCACTGGAAAAGTGTCTGATCCCCCTCTAGTGCTGGTCCACACAGAGAATGCCAGCCTGCTACAGCTATCTGTTATTCTATTAGCTCAAGTGACAGAGAACTGCGAGGTGAGTCGAATTAAGGCTGCCTGTGTAATTTGACCCCTTTGTGGATGTGCGTTATGATACAGTCTTCAGTTACATGATCACATACTAGTTTTTCTACAGGACCCCTGTCTCATTCAAAGGACCTGCTCTGGGGATGCATCAGGATTGTGAAGTGAAAGGAGACATGTCTGTAGGACCCCTGCTTCATTTGTTGCAGAAGTTGGCAGGTGTGCAGTGAATGAGGCCAGGGGTTGCAGGAAGAGAAAGAAGGGTCTCATGGTTTAGGCAGTTGAATTCTGACCAAGAGAAGTGGATTCTGTCTCTGCCTTTGCCACAGTGCTCCTATGTGACTCTGGGTAAGTCACTTAAACCAAACTTTTCAAAGATGGTCACCAGTTGCATTTTTCCTCATTTTCTGGGTGTCAGACCATGGGGTCTGGCTTGCAGAAGTGCTGAGCACTCGCAGCTGAAGTGCATGGGAGCTGTGTTTTGATATAAAAAGTACTATATAATGCTAAATATAGGCCCTAGACATCTCAAATTGGACATCCAAAATGAGTGAATACTTTTGACCTTAATCTCTATGTTTCAGATCCCGATCTGCACAATGGGGATACTACCTTCTTTTCATGTCACTCTCATTTACTGAATATAATAAATGTTTGTGAAGCAATCAGATGCTATAGTGTTGAGAACCATAGAAAAGCCCATGAGGAAATTAATAATTCTGTCTTTATAGCGGTGTTTGAATAGTGTGCATTAAATAAGGCCTCAGGCCATATATTGAACAATGAGAAAAAATATTGAATAGCGGTTAATTAATTGAGCACTATCCATTCTGTTCATTGAATGAGACAGGACTGCTGTGGCCACAATCATATGTGACCATGTGGTTAAAGAGTATATCATAAAGCATATGTGGAAAGGGTCTGAATTAAGGTTGCACAGGCAACCTTAACTCTGGCATTTCCTAACTTTTGTGTACTTGACTTCTGTAACCTTAATGATGTTCTTTGAACATAATTTTTGTGTGTGTAATATATATAAACTACACTCACATCTATATCATGTTCGTACATATACAAAAACACAAATTATATATACACTCAAATAATTTTCAGAAAAAAAAATTGCAAAAAATGTTTGAATAAATTAAGGATCCAATCCTGCAAATAATTAAACCCATGGGCAATTGTACACATGCAAGTAGTCTCTTTGACTTTCATGAATAAAGTTTCTTATGTATATGTGTTTGCAAGATTGAGCCGTGAGTAACTAGGTAGCAGTGCATGTTGTTTTTCTCCCACTCCAAAATAAGTAATATACTCCCATTTAGTCCTGCCTGCTGACAATCAATCTACATATCTGTCGTCTAATCATTTAAAATCCAGTTCCCATTACTTGAAAATTTTCGACTCCCTCTCAATAATGAGATAACTGCTTGACAGAGAAATTTTATTAGTAAAAAGTGTGGTTTGTTCCCAACTTCCTATGGGCCCACTCTTGCAGTTGTTACTTGTATGTAACTTTAAGTTAATGGTGATTTCATCTTAAGGACTGTAGGATGAGGCCCTTTGCCATTAAACTTAGCTAAGTGGGGTAACAAAGGTCTGAAAATGATAACTGCCCACCCTGTTCAAAAATTCTGTAAATTTTTTTATATTTCTTTTTCCTAGAGGAAATTTGTATTTTTTTTTAATTGGAGCCATATTTACCTTATTTTTGATTTGTGACTGACTGTATGGCCATCCTTGTAAAACACCTGACCAAGTAAAACCTATACCATCTTTAAAAATCTTCCAAGTCCTCTATTCTGTAAATTCGATGATATCTGGCAGCTCACATTTTAGTTCAGGTATATGATAGTGTTGTTATTTAATCAATTTATTATTCAGCCTTTAGACACTACGGTGAGAGATGCTACAGAAAAACATCAGCTGGACTTGTTAGCTATCATTTGGTATACTCCTGTACCTCCAACCAATAAGGCCTTTTATCGTTCAAGTATTGGTATGGTATGCAGCAGAGAGCAGAGATCTGTTGCACTCCCGTGCATGTGGGTGCAAGTCTGCACTAGAGATTTGCCCCCAGTTCCAGCCAGCTACCTGTGTAACCACCCTCTCCCCCAGTGAAAACAAGCAAAGCAGCCTAGAACAAGAATAGGCTCCTCCAGTGCAAATTGCAGCTTGGCCTCTTTACACTAGGGGTTTGTAATGGTGGCTGAAATCGAGGCATTTCCACAATGTGGACAAGGTCTAGTCTTCCATACTGAGTGGAAAGTATGATACCTCTAGCACAGCCTCTCCCTTACTCTCAAGGGCATTGAGTGAAAAGGAGGTGGGATGTGAGCAGGGCCGGCTCCAGGGTTTTTGCCGCCACAAGCAGCAAAAAAAATAAAAAAACGCGATCAGCTCTACCACCGCCGCTTCAGTCTCCGAGACGGAGTGAGGGACCCGCCGCTGAAGAGCCGGACATGCCGCCCCTCTCCGTTGGCCGCCCCAAGCACCTGCTTGCTGGGCTGGTGCCTGGAGCCAGCCCTGGATGTGAGTGGAGAATGGGTATCTCTGTGGAGACATATTGTCTTGAGTGTGAGCTTTATCTTGAATAAGGCACCAAGCTGTATGCTCTGTTGTTTACTTCTACCTAACAGCAAGGCCAATGTTGTATTTTGCTTATTAATACAGCATCAGGTTCCTCTGCATCCCCTATCTTGCTCTTCACTTTTTACCCTGTGTTTGTACACACAACACACTGTGCCTAAATTGTGCAGGATGAAGCCTATGGCTTTGCCTAGACTAAGATTTAAAGGTGTATTGTTAGCTAACGCGTGAGCTAACATATTCTAAAAGTCCAGTGCAGACTTTGTAGACAGTGGACACTTCAACCATGTGCTAACCTGGTGGATTAAAGTCTATGGGGGAGCCTCGGCTTTAATTCAACCATTTTAGGGTGTTAAAGTCTGCAGTAGACTTTTAGAAGGGGCTAGCTAACACATTCCAAGAACTCATCTTTAAATCTTAGTCTAGACAAATTCTGAATTAGAACCTTCATAGCTGAGTGGGTGATATCAGAATTGTCAGGGAGAGCAGCGGGTTGAGGAGTCTGAGACTGTTGACACAAATCTATAGTGGTCTTCAAGAAAAGAGCATATATAATATTGATTCTCCTGGATTAGGTTTGTTCTCTGCAGTCTGTGACTATACTGGATGATTTCTGACGGATTTATAAATTTTGTTGGGGTGAGTGTGGATGTTTGTGTCATCAGGAATCTGTAGATAAAAGATATTATAATTAGTAGCATTTACCTGCATTGTTTCTCCACATTACTGCTACGTTCTCCTCCACCTTGAGTTTTAGGCTTCAACAAACTTAATCTCAAAGGAAATTCAGTCAAAAATGCTGAGTTTCAACTGATTTTATGGAGAAATAGCGAGTTTCACCTTGTTTTGACACACAACCATAAATTATCTCGGGTTCACTTGAAACTAGGCCCAGTTGGCTCATAAGTTTCACTAACCTCATCAAGTCTCTCCGTGATCATGGGCTAAGTTCTGAATGTGAAACGAAGCCTGAAAGTTTCATGGGGTTTCAGGTTTCATATTGAAAGTTCACGCAATTCTAATTTTTACTAGACCCAATATTTCTGTAGTTCTGGTGTGTAATTCACTAATGTATCAATGGAGGTCTTCTAAAGGGATGAGGCTGAGTAAAGATCTAGTAGAGTAGTAATAACTGTCATTTAATTTATAACTTATAAAGCACTCCCCGCATCTCTGGACGAAGTATTTGGAGTGTTATACAGTAATTTCCAAATAAATTGAAAAAATTGCAATATAATAAAAAATATTGTCCCATATTTAGCGATAGGTAAAACAGAGAAGGGGATCCTATCTGGAAAGAGGAATTGTTCTCGCTTTGGAGGTAACAGGCTTATAATTTATTTTAAAAAATACAAAGATTTTAGATATTTAGAAGCATGGAAAGAGGAGTTGAAGTGGCTGCCCGGGGGGAATGAATTTCAATGTAAAAGTCAATCTGCCACTTTAGAGTCAACCAGTTGTAGAAAATGTAGGGTCAAGTTGATGGTATGTTTTCACAAACCAGTGAGCAAATGCATCACCATGTTCAGTTCAGCTACTTCTAAAACTTGCATATACACCACTGATTGGTGCCAGTACGACTACCAGTCCGAGTCTTTGGTTAATATCAAAAAGCAGTGCATGTTCTTCGACGTTAACACTCTTTAATGCCCAAGTTACAGCTTGGTCTCCATGATTTTTGAAGATAAAGCCCAAAAGAGATATATCTAGTTCATTACAGTGAGTGGCGCTAACCTTACTACAATAGAAAGGGTCTTTTAGTCTTAGCTATGGAGTCATAACAGGCAACTCCATTATCCATTCTATTTCTAATAACATATACACTCTCTGGAGTGTTGAAAAACCTTTCTGTCATGGAAATACAAAATTTTCTGTTGGGAGTTTCCTCCATTGCAGGTGATTTTTGAAAGCTCACCCTTGGTACATCTATGGTGGTTAGTTACATTTGATGGGACTAATACTATCAAATTTCATTTTCTCTGGAGGTTTGCCTGTCTTATTTCGGTATATGATGCTATGTGGCTGTGATGGCGCGCCTGCCCCACACTGGGCTCTAAAGGGTTAATAAGCCCTTGGAAGGCTGCGCAGGAGACAGCCAATCAGAGAGGGGCTGTGAGGAGCAGCCAATCAGGGCCGGGCCGGCCCATTTAAGAAGGGCTGCAAGGCAGAGCAGCTTCAGTCACTCCCTGGAGCTTGAGGAGAGAGGAGGACTCGCTGCCTTGCAGGCTGAAGGCAGCAAGCACCCTGGAAAGAGCAGTGCTGCAGGCAGAGACCTGGGGAGCTAAAGGCAGCTCCTGGTGGGCTGCAGGGATCTGCAGGCTGAGGCCCTGAGGCAAGGGCAAAGAGATTGCTGGGGGCCGTGGGGAAGTGGCCCAGGGAGATCTACAGAGGAGTCGGAGGGGACGCAGCAAGTGGCAGCCATCTACAGGGTCCCTGGGCTGGGACCCAGAGTAGTGGGTGGGCCTGGGTCCCCCGCTCCCCAGTCACTACTGGGAAAGTGGCGGAACTCTGGACTGCAGTTACCACTGAGGGAAGTGGCTGGACAGATATTGTTGAGCCCCTGGAAGGTGGAAACTCAGAGCATAGCATGGCTGGCGGGCTGTGTCACTGAAGAGGACACTGCAGTCCTAGGAGTGACGTGGGTCCCAGAACAAAAGTGACGGTGGCACCACCAGAAGAGGGCACACTGGCGAGAAGGCTAATCCCCGTGACAGCCAGCAGGAGGCGGTGGAGTGATGAGTCGGACCCCATCACAGTGGCACAATTGACAAAATTGTCGAGAAGCACAGTAAAAGCAACACAAGTTACATGTTTAGGTTATGGCTTATCTTTTGCTATTCTTCACCACTTACAACACTTTTAGTAGAACTTGCCCAAACAATGAGATTAGGATAAAAGAATTCTTCTTATCTGAAAGGACTGGCAGCTTGATGTGAAATATATCTGTATTATAGTACCAAAGGACTAAAGCTTTCCAGTGAAGAGAAAAAAGATGAATTTCCATTAGTGTCAGCAAGGTGTACCTTTTTTTTTTTAATCACCTTCAACTTCTACCAATGGCTAGATTTTCAAAGGGGCTTCTATTCACTTGCAGTATTTGTACTTCCAAAACAGAATATATGTAGTCCGACTGCATCTAGCTATTTGATTTGATCCTGCAAACATCATCTGCGTGCACAATATTTTGGTTTTATGGGAGAAAATAATTGTATTCCCCAAACCATAGACACAAAATTTGAGTCAATTTTTGAACACTTAACCTCATATATTTAATAAACTGTGAGCGACACTGGTACTTTGAGCTTGCTACTACCATTGTTGATGTGGTGATCAAAAATTATCATTGTGAGAAGTTTTAAAAATAGACATAAGAAAGTGCTGCTGTTAAGAAAACAACCTACAAACTGTTTTCAGGTTATGTATTTATTTTGCAGTTTTCCAGCAAGTCTATTAGGAAACTTCAGAGTCAGATTTTAAAGTAGTATAGGTATGAGGAGGAAAAGAGGAGACATGAGAGCGGAGGTCCAGATTCTCAAACTATGTAGGCATGTAACTCCACTTAATTTGAATGGGAATTAGGCACCTAAATACCTTTGAGGATTTGGGCTTAATTTTGTGTGAGATTTCTCCATTACATAGTACATAGGCAAGATATTTATGACTGCTCACCATGTGGCTTTGTGCAGTGTAATTTGTTCAGGGCAAGAGCTGCATAACGGTTAGGTTGATTATTTTCTTTTTCTTTCCTATTGAGGTTGATTTTTGTTACTTATGATTCAGTAATTATTCTTATATGATCCACTTCTGCTGTCTTTGACTGTCCTCAGCTGCTATTAAAGACAATGGGAAGTCAGGGTATTCATGATTGTAGAGAACTGAAACCTTGGTGTGCAGGGGTGAGGTGGTACGCAGGATGGCTTTGGAGTAGGCTTACGTTCTCACCCAAATATGCTTTGGTTGCAGATCTTGTTTGCAAAATCAGACATAAAAATACAAAAGTGTCAGAGCACACTATTATTGAAACATTGCTTACTTTCTCATTTTTACCATATAATTATAAAATTAACCGATTGGAATATGAATATTGTACTTACATTTCAGTGTATAGTATATAGAGCAGTATAAACAAGTCGTCATCTGTATGAAATTTTAATTTGTACTGATTTCGCTGGTGCTTTTTATTTAGCCAGTTGTAAAACTCGGCAAATATCTAGATGAGTTGATGTACCCCTTGGAACACCTCAGAATACCCACAGGGGTATGTTTACCCCTGGTTGAGAACAACTGCTCTAAGTGACTTGCTGAAGGCAACAGAGGAAGTTGGAGAAGAGATTGGTGGTTAGTCTTTTACTTTGTAAAACTCCATTATGAGTCTACCAAAATAAGTTTTTCCTGTGTAAGAACTGTAGGCTCAAACCCATTATGAGAGATTCCTGTGAAATGCTTGTACAGATTTGTGTTTTAGTTTTGAAATTTTTCTCTTTCAGTAGGAGGCCCCTTTTTTCATGAACTTTGTTTCTTTTTGCTTCAGTTCCTCTGATTCAGTGCGGCACTACTGCACTTCATTACTGCACATACCTTACAATTAACAGAAATTTTAAAAAATCTTGTTAGTTTTAATATTGCCTGGATGGAAAAGCCTGTGGCACATTTAGGAATGGTTACAATTCCTTGTAGTGAATTTTAAGAAGCAAATCCTAGTTTTGTTTTGTTTTAAAAAACAGGCTACTTAAATTTACTATAATTTGATAACCCTCTTTTGTTTTTGAGAACTTTCTTGTTTAGTATGAAACCCCTTTTATTGGCAACAGCTTCACATTCTTTCTCAGCATGCAGGAGTGGATTATACTCCTGAGCAGCATTCAGTGAAATTTTTGTTTATGCTTGTTTGTAAATAATCCAAGTGAAGTTGCTTTCAAGTGTTTTCTCCCTCACCTTCCATAAAGCATACACTTATTTAACTGTCCTTTTTTGTGAAGCTGGTTGGTTTAGTTTTACACAAAATAATTAGGGTATTACTTGCAAATCAAAGCACCAAAAAACAAAGAAAAATGTTAAATGTTCTTCTGTCCAATTGTACATTTCTGGAACCACTGAAACATGATTAATAACTTTAAAATTCTGATTTGAACCTACCACAGCAAATAAATTCAGTGTGAAAGCCAAAAGTTTAATAAAATGTTTCTGAAACTTCCTCTGTGAAATTACAAATTTCATTCCTGATTATCTGCCTGTTCATCCATCCTCAGATATACATCACATAATGATGATTTGAAATGTATGATATCCCTAAAAATGGTTAGCAACAATATTCTGAAGTGTAGAAAAATATGCTAAAGCATTAAGACAAGAGGGGTAAAATTAGGGATGGGCAGAATTGTCTCAAAAAACTAATTCTCAAAGCACTTTTGCTCATCCTTACACTCCAACTAATAGTAAGCCTTCTTTTGAGCCCTGAAAACATTTGGTTAAGAACCAGCTCTATCTCCATGCTATTTTATAGTCCTTCTACTGCACAGTGGTGGGGAGAAGAAAACTTTCCTACTCTCAACTCAGAAAATACCAGAGTATCATGGATGTGTAGAGGGATAGGGTTGGGGGAAAGGAAGCAGGGCTTCAGGCTGAACTGCCTCCTCTCCCAAAATAAAACAGGAAAGGGGGACTGAGCTAGCCCTTGAAGAGCCAGAAAAACTAATGTCCTTTTATCTGCCCCTCCAAGACCTTAGTGGTGAATACAGGTGGTTCAGGCTTTGCCTCCAGTGATAGCGTGAGCCTTTCCAACAGCATCAGGCAGAGGGGAGAGAATGAGGGTCATAGGGCTTGTTTGTGAAAAGGGGTGGTTAGGCAAAGGGAGACGGCACATTTCTGGGAGTGGGGAGCTCTGAAACTCAGCAAACATTGGTTAATCATCTTAATTATTCAGTTTTTATCTGACCCAAACCAGCTCTGCAAAGCTTTGAAGGTTATTCCTTCCCTAGGTGAGGGGATTGGTGGGACTAAGATTTAAGCAGGCTAAAAATGAGAGCCAGGATAAGTCTATACATTATAGCTGTATGTATAACTATCCTTCGAGGCCCCTAAACTTGTGCCTTTGGGGAGTCCGACTATGATAGAAGAAACTTGTTCTTTGTATTCTTTCCAAAATCTCCATTTCTCTTTTGTTTTGCCCATACCTATGCACCAGTCCCTTGGAACCACCCTGGCATTCACTTAAATCTGATGATAGAGTTTGGGATTTAAGGATGCAGCTGTAATATGGCCATGTGCATCTCTGTACAATGGGCTAGTGTATCCCGCCCAGCAGAGAAACCTGTAGGCGAGCGAGCAGAAGGGTGTGTGTTGTGGGAGATGATTTTTTTCAGAGTTTTCAGGAAATTGCTTCTTCTTCTTCAAGTGCTTGCTCATGTCAATTCCATCCTAGGTGTGTGCGCGCCCACGTACACAGTCATCAGAGATTTTTTGCCTTAGCGGTATCTGTAGGGTTGGCTGTGGCACCCCCTTGAATGCTGCACTCATGAGCTGGTATATTAGGCGTCGCCGGCCCTACACCCTCTCAGTTCCTTCTTACCGCCCCTGACGGTATGTCGGAGCACCTCGTCTTGCATTGCAAGAGCGTTATTGGTTCTTTACAACCCATTGTCCATCCTCTTTGTATGTAGTTGGTAGGTACTTAGTTAGCCATTAAGTTAAGTATTAGGTTAGTTCGGAAGTTAGAGTCCCAGCTGGGACTTCGCCCCTGTGCTGCGTCCTGCGTCGGAGCCCTCCTGCTCGGACCCCACGCCTGGCTCCTAGGCATCGGACCCCACGCCTCACCGGCACCAGAATCAGAACGCAGCACCGAATCCGACATGGGGGCAGCACAGTGGGCTTCAACACCTTAGGAGCCATCCCCGGAGAGGGAAGGGAAACCCACCCCTGCTGTGGCAGTGTGATCGTTGTTGTCTGTGGACAAAGTGGTGGCGGACCCCTTCCGAATGGGCAGTCCCCCCCCCGACAACTTCAAGGAGAACCAGGCCCTCCTTAAAAGGGTGGCTACTAATTTGAACTTGAAAATTGAGGAGGTGGCAGAGGAGTCCGACGACCTCTTTAATTTATATCCTTCACCACCCCGGCCCGGGTCATGCTGCCCATCCACCAGGGATCCTTAAGATTGCCAAATCGCTGTGGCAGACCCCCTCTTCCATTCCACCTACTTCTAAAAAGGTGAAAAAGAAGTACTACATCCCTGCAAACGGGTTCGAATATTTGTACACACACCTTCCACCAGCGTCACTGGTCGTGTCCACTGTCAATGAAAGGGACAGGCAGGGCCAAGTCAGTGGCATACCAAGAAACAAAGACACCGAGAGACTGGACTTGTTTGGCAGGAAAATTTATTCGACAGCCAGCCTGCAATTTTGGGTGTCTAACCACGAGGCCCTGTTAGGCAAGTACAATTTTAATCAGTGGAACTCCCTCAGCAAATTCAAGGAGGCCCTCCTACAGGACAAAGCCCAGGAGTTCACTGCTTTAGCGAAAGAAGGCACAGCAGTGGTGAGAGGGACCCACCAGATGGCCTGGGACACTATGGACTCGGCGACCAGGGTGGTCATGAGGTGATCATGCAGCGCAGCTCCTGTTACAGTCCTCCGGGTTATCCCAGGAGATGCAGGACCTCCCGTTTGATGCAGGACCTCACATTTGAGGGGGAAGGGCTCTTCTCTGAGCACATGGATGCAAGGCTCCATGACCTTAAAGACTCTTGTGCCACCCTCCACTCTTTGGGCCTTCATACCCCTCAGCAGGCCAGGCCGCTGTTCCATTCTCTGCCTCCTCCGCATCCCTAGTCTAGGTCCTGGGGAACTCCGTGGCTGAGCACCTACAGGAAAAAGGATAGAGACAAGTGGTCTAAGCGGTGACACCTGCCATCTTACCATTGGACTGCTCAGCCTGGGCCTTCCAGGAACCAAGGAGGCCAGAAGCAGGCATTTTGATGGTGCGCTCAAGGATGGCACCCCAGTCACATCGCGGGATCCACCATCCTACACTTTCCTCTACTGCCTGCGCCCCTTCTGGTTGGCCTGGTCACGGCTGACCTCAGACCATTGGGTGCTTGACGTAATATCTTTGGGTTACACCTGCAGTTTGTGGCCGACCCTCCCTCCCACCCCCCTTCCCTGTCCCTCTTCAGGGACTCTTCTCATGAGCAACTTCTCGTTCAAGAAGTCGAGAACCTCCTGCACCTGGGGGCGTTGGAGGATGTCCCTTGGGACATGAAAGGAAAAGGGTTCTACTCCTGCTACTTCCTAATCCCGAAAGCAAAAGGGGGCCTCAGACCCATTTTTGACATGTGTCACCTCAACAAGTCTCTCAAGAAGTTGAAATTTCACATGGTCTCCCTGGCCTCCATCATCCCCTCGATCCAGGAGACTGGTACACCGCCCTTGACTTGAAGGATGCATAGTTCCATTTTCCCAGGGCACAGGTGCTTCCTCCGTTTTGTGCTGGGCCAGCGCCATTTCCAATTCATGGCACAGCCCTGCGGTCTCTTGTCAGCCCCGAGAGTGTTCACAAAGTGCACAGCACCAGTGGCTGCTCACCTGAGGCACCGGGGTGTTCAAATTTACCTGTACTTTGACTGGCTAATAAGAGCCAGTCCCAGAATCAGGTGCGGTGGCATCTCAATCTGTTTTGCTCCACCTGCTGGGATCTGGGCTGTTAATACACAAGAAAAAGTCAATCTTAATTCCAGTGTAACGCATAGAGTTCATTGGCTTGGTCCTCGACTCTATTCAGGCCAGAGCCTTCCTCCCCGAGGCCCAGTTCCAAGCCATGGCGGACCTGATCTCATGCATGCAAGCCCACCCTCTCACCACTGCTCAAACGTGCCTGTGATTGTTGGGGCACACGGCGGCCTACCCTTAAGTGGTTCAGCACACACAGCTCCACCTCAGGCCCCTGCAGGTGTGGCTGGCATCAGTCTGCGTCCCCAACAGACACAGCTTGGTCCCTGCGTGGACCATGTAGTGAGGGTCCTGGACCATGTACTGTCATTACTCACATTGTGGCGGAATCCTGCATCAGTGTTGGAGGGAGTTCCCTTCGCAGCTCCGTCCCCATTGATGACCCTCATCTCCGATGCCTTGAACCTGGGGTGGGGTGGGGAGCCCACTTGGGTGGTCTCAGCATGCAAAGTCATTGGTCAAGTCATGATCGCTCCCTACACATCAACGTCAGGGAGCTCGGGGCATTTTGCCTGGCCTGCCAAGCCTTCCTACCTCACATAAGAAGCAGGGTGGTTCAGGTCCTCACGGACAATACAGAGCTATGTTCAATATCAACAAGCAAGGTGGAGCCAGATCACCTGCCTTTTGACAAGAAGCCCTTTGGCTCTGGGACCTCTGTGTACAACACGACATCCATCTCGTAACCGCACACCTCCTTGGGGCCAGGAACGGCTTTGGCAGATGGCCTCAGCAGGACCTTCTCGTCTCGCCATGAGTAGTTGCTCCATCCAGAGGTGGACAGCATCATCTTTCAGAAGTGGGGGACTCCCCGGGTGGACCTGTTCACATCCAGGGAGAACAGGAAGTGCCACGTTTTCTGCTCGATTTGGGGATCGGCAGACGCTCCCTGTCAGACGCTTTTCTGCTCCTATGGTCGGGGCGCTGTAGTACGCCTTCCCTCCAGTGCCATTAATTCAGAGTCCTCATGAAGATCAAGCAGGACAGGGCGAAGATGATCCTCATAGCGCCAGCTTGGCTATGCAAGCACTGGTTCAGCACACTGCTGGACCTCTTGGTGGCTGCTCCATTACAGCTACCACTCCGGCCGGAGCTGCTGTCCCAAAACCAAGGCAGGCTTCTGCAGCCAAACCTGGCAGTGCTGCATCTGACGGCTTGGCTGCTGCATGGTTAAATGCAGAGGAACAAGAGTGCTCGGCCGGTGTCAAAAAGGTTCTGTTGGGCAGCAGAAAGCCCTCCACCAGAGCAGCCTATCTGGCTAAATGGAAGCGCATTACTTGTTGAACCTCAGATAAAGGCATTCAGCCCAAGCGGGCCTCACTGCAGTTAATCCTGGACTACTTTCTGCATTTCAAGCTTCAAGGCTGTCCCTTTCATCTATTAAGGTCCACTTGGCTGCTCTCTTGGCCTTCCATCCGCCGCTCGAGGGTAGGTCGGTTTTTGCCCAGAACATGACTTCCATGTTCCTCAAGGGTCTTGAGCACCTCTAGCTGCACGTCAGGGACCCAGTCCCTCTGTGGGACCTGAACCTTGTGCTGTCACGGCTTATGGGACCCCCTTCGAGCCTCTGGCTTCCTGCTCTCTCCTTCTCTTTCCTGGAAGGTGGCGTTCTTGGTTGCAATAACATCTGCCCGCAGGGTCGCCGAAATTTGGGTGCTTTCCTTGGAACCACCCTATACAGTCTTTTACAGAGACAAGGTCCAGCTGCGGCCACACCCGGCTTTCCTGCCCAAGAGGGTCTCACAGTTTCATATGGGCTAAGACATTTACTTACCTGTCTTTTTTCCAAAGCTGCATAAATCTGAGGAGCATAGGTTGCATTCCCTAGACGTCAGGAGGGCGCTAGCCTTCTATATTGAAAGGCCCAAGCCATTTCGCAAGTCGACACAATTGTTTGTCATGGTGGCCGACAGGATGAAAGGTCGTCCAGTGTTTGCTCAAAGAATTTCTTCTTGGATCACTGCCTCCATTCGCTGGTGCTATGATCAGGCAAAGGTGCCCCCTCCAGCGATCATAACCACTAATTCAACCAGGGCACAAGCCTCTTCAGCAGCTTTCCTAGTCCAAGTGCCTATCTGGGACATCTGTAGTGCGACCACCTGGTCATTTGTCCACACATTCACATCCCATTATGCACTTACCCTGCAGGCCAGGATGATGCTGGCTTCAATAGAGCAGTGCTGCAAGCCACAAGACCGTGAACTCCAAGCCCACTTCCGAGGATACTGCTTGTGAGTCACCTAGAATGGAATGGACATGAGCAAGCACTTGAAGAAGAAAAAACGGTTACCTACCTTTTCGTAACTGTTGTTCTTCAAGATGTGTTGCTCATGTCCATTCCATTACCCGCCCTCCTGCCCCTCTGTCAGAGTTGCTGGCAAGAAGGAACTGAGCGAGCGTAGGGCCAGCTGTGCCTAATATACCAGCACATGAGTGCGACACTCAAGGGGGTGCTGCAGTCGACTCTATGGATACCACTAAAGCAAAAATCTCTGACAACTGTGCACATGGGCGTGCATACATCTAGAATGGAATGGACACGAACAACACATGTCGAAGAACAACAGTTATGAAAAGGTAGGTAACCGTTTTTTTCAGGTGGGAGGGGGTTTTATTGGGGGGTGTGTGTGTGTGTGTGACTTGAAGGGGTATGGAGTGGGCACGGTGGGCAGCCTCCGAACGCTTGCACTTGCTGTACCTGTTTGGTGAATAAACAGAAGACTTCATGGTCCAAGACCATCAACTTAGCTCCTTCTAAATTCAAGGGGGAGAAAAATAAAGATGCAGGAATGTGGTTGCTAGCTTCCACTTATTAATAACCGTCATTTTTAGAAGGGCCTACTTTGCACTCTGGAATAATGGCCAGCAATGTTTTATTTAAAAATCAACTGTTTTGGCTTACAGGGCTCTTAACTGCTCTCCCCCACCCCAAACCTGATACGTTTAAAAATTTGTTTTGTACTATTATAGTTTTTTTTAAATGGTCAATAGACATTTTATATGAAATGTAGTAATACACATTTGTGTGTGTAAGTTTACATTCTATATATACCTCATGCAACCTCATGAAACCATTATGTTTGGGCAGGATGTAAGGCAGGGTATAGTTTGTATCTATATCATATAATTAATTAATACAAATATATACAGCATACAAATTCTGCTCTGACTTAGAACTTGCCCATTGACTTCAATTGAGGTGGTGTGGGGTATAACTCAGAGCACAACCCGACTAGTATGTTTGTTCTGAAATATAGCATGCACATTGGGTTTTTTTGTTTAAAGGTAATGTTTTAAAGCCCTGAAGTATGGGATATAATGGAAGCACAGATAGAATCTTAACCACAGTGGCACTAGAGGATGCAAAAGTACATTCACACTGAAATGGGCAAAGTCTACCATACTGAAAGGGTTTACCTGGTTCTGTGTTGTTATTAAACTGCTTAGTGCATGGCTACTTGTTACGCTTACCCACTTGAGTCTGTTTGAGAAAGAGAAAGGAAATCTTAATTCTGTTGCATATAAGAAGGCCAATTATATTAAGTTTTTAGGATATCGAGGGCCAGATCATCGGCTCTGGCTGATCTGCTCAAAATGCAATGGTGTGCAAATGTAAAGTTCACCTTTGCATTCTCTTGGCCCTGGCGCAGCTTCTGTGCAAGGCTGATTTAATTTACTCAGGCTAATAACAGCCATAGGAGGCTGAGACCACAGCTGAGGATTGGTGTAGTGCAGGTGTATTCTAGCCACATACCCATTTTCCTGCTATACCAGTATGGCAGGGAGTAGCTATTCTGGCTCTGTGCTGCTGGAGGATCACCCTTGGGCCTTTTAAACCAGCTTTGAGGCCAGATAACCAATGTGGTGTGGTACAAACTGGCAATACCATAGGATGTGTCTCCCTATGTCTAAAAGTTAAATTAAACGGTTAGCACATTTATGCCTATCTGCGGGTATCAGATGATTGAGAAATACATTGAAAAAAATATTTTTTTCAAATACATTGAAAAATACAAACTCTCCTGAGAGGTTATTGTAGCTTCTTTGATGTGACTAATTAGTCCACTCAAAGTAAGCAGTGACTAACAGTCTAATAACTGGCTAACAGAAGGAACTTCATAACATTTTCAAATTCTTAATCAGAGGAACCTTTCAGTGCTTTGCAAGAAGTTGAGAATAATTCTCCTTCCTGAGAAATAGTTGCCAGTGGTCAGATCATAAAGTACGTAGTCACTTTTCTCCAAGGTATATTTGCGAATCTTGGCCTTTGAAGAGTTTAAATATTGGGGGAGAGCAGTGCGCCTGGAAATGTGTTTAAACTGCTAAGTTTGATCCTAGCTCTGTTCAACAGACTCAAAGCAAACATTTTAGTTTGCGGAGGCTGACTTACAGTAACTCGCCGTCTTTGCAGAGTTTCATAGAGAAGGAGATACTTCTGATAAATAGCAGTAAAAAAACTCAAGCTTTTATTTGGGACTATGTTAATGCTTCTCATTTCTTAAGTAGCAGTACTAAAAAAAATTAAAATGATTATAAAAATGTAAATTAAAATTAAATCATACGAATTGAAAGGAAGAAATTGTACAACTCCGTGTCTGCAAATTTGGCAGTTAACTATGACTGTAGATGTCTACCCCTGTAGTATTTAGTTTTTTCTTCTTTTTTTGCTGGAGCTGTGTAGTGATTCTACTGCTATGAGATTCTTTCTCATTGAGCTAAGCAGTCAGTATAACGTTTCCATATGTCAACAAGCATCTCAGAGATGGTTTGTATTCTATATACCATTCATACCCAGCCACCTGAGCATTTCTGATGCTGGATGTGAGGCTAAATCCCTCTTGCCTTACTTGCATGAGTAGTTCCACAGAACCCCTGGGATTACTTGCGCGAGGAAAGCAAGGAGGGTTTGGGCCTTCTAGTAGAAGGTAAATTTAAAAGCTCACCACCTGCTGATACCTGGGCTTCTGTGTTTCTCTTGCAGCAGTCAGTGACGTCACAAACACCTAAAACGGAGTGCGGGGGCTGCACTCGCTGAATGGCGTTAAGTGTCAGAGCAATAACCTACTGTCTGTAATGGGAGAAACACTTAGCCCTGAAGTCAGCAAGGAAAAAAGATGATTTTCAGCCATTTGGATTTCAGTTGTATTTATTTGCTCTTTTAAAGCCTGTGCAGATTTCGACCCCAGTCCAGCTCTTTCAGAAGCAGGCGCCTGCTTCTTTAGAGCCCCTGGGTCTGCAAAGTGCTGAGGGCCCTCAACTCCTATTGACTTCAGTGGGTGTTGAGGATCATAGAATCATAGAATATCAGGATTGGAAGGGACCTCAGGAGGTCATCTAGTCCAACCCCTTGCTCAAAGCAGGACTAATCCCCAGACAGATTTTTGCCCCAAATCCCTAAATGGCCCCCTCAAAGATTGAACTCACAACCCTGGGTTTAGCAGGCCAAGGATGCTCAGCATCTCTCAGGATCAGGCTCTTGCTGTGGCTGGGTAGGTTACTCACTCAGGCAGCAGCAGCCAGATTGACTAGTAGGATTGTACAGGAATTCTGTTCACTGCAAGCAGCTTTGGTGACCTGGTCCAAAGCCTGTAGAAGTCAATGGAAAGGCTCAAGCCCCCAGTGATTACCTTCAGTAATATGCAGGCGTAGGTTCTTTTTCTGCCCCATGAATTCTCTGCACTGGATTAGTGCAAGGCATCCTGGCGCTGCTCTCTGCCCACACTTTTTCCCTTTTGTGTGTGAGAACACAAACAGCTGGGGAGCCTGTACTCAACAAGGTGGTTTCTACAGCTGCGGACTGACTTGCGATACCTTTGTGCACCTGCATGGGTGCAGATAGTCTTTTTGCATCCCCTTTCTATGGCATATGAGGAATATACTGGTTATGATTTGAGAGCTTAAACTGGTCTTTTGTAGTTAATCAAGTTTATTTAAGCACTTTTCATTTTAGCAATATGGGCCCAATGCTGCAGTCCTACAGAGAGAAACTCCCAATTAAAGCCAATGGGGTTTTGCTTGAGGCTGACCCAAAGCTGGGCTTTAAATTTCCTACTACATTTTAATTTTTCTCCTGAGTAAAAAAATCTAGCTAGTTATTGACTTGAATTAAAGAAAGTTCTTCTGTTGTTCAAACTTTTTAGAAGAGTTCTAAACTTCCACATGTTACTCCCGGGGCACCCAATGATGTACCTCAAGAAGGATTTGGGCCTGATCCTGCTGCTGTCAGTGTGACTTTGGACTCTACGTGGACCTGATCCTGCACCACTGAAGTCAGTAAGGGCTTTGACATTGATTTCAAAGAGTGCAGGATCAAGCCCTATACTCCATAAAGCATAGGGATTGCATTGTTACAGAGTGTTCTGGGCTTGTGCTCAGTTTTGAAACAAAAGATTGAATGCAAATTTGAGCTGTACTGTGTGCACTATTATAATGACCATGAAGGTAATCTTGATAAGATAATAGGGATATACTATCTCGTAAAATTTTCATATCACAAAGAAGCGCCCAGTTCTGCAAACTCTTGCTACCTGGCATTATGCTTATGGGACTGTTTACAGTAGTAAGCGCTACTGCTCCTGACAGTGTTGACAGGCTAAGGTCCATAGTTAGTACCTCTCACAGTAACTCTTCTCCAGTTATTTCAATTTATTTTATTTCTGCAGAAATTTTAAAAAAGACAAAAGAAAGGAACAGGATGATAAAAAGAAAAGCAGGGAAAGAACTGTGTATCTGTATTCTAAAGTTCTCAAATAATGTTTGCAAAATGCCACACATATGATGGGGAAAAAATAACTTAAGTCGAAAATCCATTACAAACAGGAACATAAAACTGTCCATTTTAAGTTGCTAGCTTAGATAAGGTATACTGTTTGTAAGGCACAAATTGTTTGTACAATATATGTTCAAGCACTGCGAATAAAGTAAGCATAGTTCTTACTATCTATCAGTTTTTGTAGCCTGTGATACGGCTTGATTGTATTTTTTATAACTCATTATGAATTTTGTAATACATATCTGTGTCAGTGTCTCTAAATCACCTCCTATGTGTGCAGTTGTTCAGAATATAAAAAATAACAATCTTGGGACCAACGTGCTGGATTTAAACTTTCCTACATATAGTAAGAAACATTTTAGTTAATACACGTACTGTGGAATTTATCAAATAAATCAGCCATAATTCTACAGGTGTATTTTTCCAGCAAAATATATTTACCTGTTTTGTTTTGTTTTTTGCTTGCTTTTTGCTTGAAGGTAGTAAAAAAGTGGTAATCAATGTATGTATGCAAGAAACTTAGAACACCCATATACTAATGAGGTTGGCAATGGCTCTATTACATCATTCCAAATAGCAAAATACTGGGTCTCAAAAACACAGACCTTTTTAAAACTCAAGGGAAATGGCTTCTTTATTAGATATCTATTCCATTAAGAATCTGATTATTCAGTCTTTTTTACATCTCCCCCCCCCATTTTGGTTCACAGCAACCAAAAATGCTACTTTTCTGGGAAAAACTGATATTCTGACTACAGTTTTGTAATTTAATGATGGAGAGTTTCCTTAGTAAACCAAATTTAGAGTACTAGAATGCTTATCTTATATCCAGACCTTGAACATAAAAGGCATTTTATACCAGCAATTGTTCATTTAATGAGCAATTGCAGAGTGCAGGACGGTTAAGGGATTGAGCTATATGCACCATTATTGCAAGAAGTATTCCGAAATACCAGAAATAGGACGTAAGCTCTGATCAGGGAGACTGTGAGCACAATTACCTTCTTTTCAAATCCTTCTGTGACACTGCGGGAGGAAAAAGGACTTTGAAACTTGAAAGGAAAGAGCTTGCTTTCAACCTCAAAAGCTAGGAGGAAAGGGCTCTGAAATTTGCTCAGTATTCCCAATTCACCATTAGCCTGTTTCTTCCTTTAGCCTCAAGGCATTCTTCGCTTTTTGAAAAGATGTTAAGAAATTCAGTCACAATAGAGAGCCTAGTTTTGAACATGTTTCACTCGGTCCATTGAGGTCTGGTCTTCAGCCTTTGTGTGGGGTGAATTGAGCTGAGCAGCTAGCTGGTTGGGGAGAGGTGAATGAGCAGTCTCTGTGCAGTCACAAATTCTGGCAAAGAAAAGATTACCCTTTCCTTTATTTTACAATATGCATTCCTGTACAATCCTGCTAGTGGCAATATGCGGAGCAGAGCTTGTGCTTAAGTCAATACGGAGCACTTGGTTTATAGCAACTCTTGTTAAGTTTGTCTTGTAATTGAAGCTGCTGTTGACCTTGCTTGGAGACCATTTGTAAAACCGTTTATTTAGCATAAACTGAAATAATAAACCCTCCTTCTCTTAGGCCGATTGTGATAGGGTGACATTAGTTTGATTTAATGATTAGCCGCCTGACCCCCTCAGCTAGAGAGAGCTGCTTGAATAGAGAGAGTTCACTAGGAAGCACACAGGAAGAATACTAATGAGCTTGTTAAATTTAGCATGGCACCAACCACTTTTAATTCCTCTAATGGGAGAAGCACTGCCTCTGAGAGAGAGGGAGGGGGAGGGAGAGAGAGAGAGAGAGGAATGTCCACATACCCGTAGCTAGAGAATTTCGGTCAAGAGAAGAGCTTCGAGAGAGTAAGCCAGGGTCTTTTGGACTGAGTTGTAAGTATGTTGTCTGTTCTCTTACCCAGATGACGTGTGTCCTCCTTAATCAGTTGCAAGACAATAATGCTAGTTGCAAGTTGCATATAGAAATATGATTATGAAGCCTAACGCATGCAGCCTTAGCTACAATGATGACTTGTCATTTAAATGTGGGCATCTCAGAATTTTGTTGAGGGGAGCTTCAGCATCTTAAGCAGTGGTGTGAAACTGACTTTAAAAGGCTTGGAATAAAAAAGTTTCCACTTGTGTCTGCAGAACGTTAATGAAAACAAACAAACAAAAGTTTAACGGAGACAAGAAGTTTAGTGGACTGACATGTTGATGTTTGTTTCCCTTATTTTTTTTTTCATTTTTGTTAGGTAAACAAAATAAATAATTAAAAATGCATTTGCTTAGGCAAATAGATCGATTACAAGCTTTTTGAAAAGATTTGTTAATAAAACAAAGTATTCTTTGGTGCTATGTTTAAAAAAATGAGTATGGCTAAATACCAAGAATAAATATATTTCCCATTAGATGGGAGAATCTTGGATTAATTTGATAGCTCCAGATTGGGTACTTGTTAAACGTGTGTGTGGCTACTAGCTAGTTATCATTCAGTGGGGACACATGTGGAGAAGGAGAAGCTAGTGCAAATTTATCATTTGGGCATGATTCCTTTTTCTGTAATACCTCAGTAAGTCAGGAGAAACTGTGCTAAAAAGTGGGGGTACAAAACAGGTGTGAGAGGAGAATCAGGCCCTTTGACTTTAAATCATTCATCTCTCTGAAACTTTTTAGTAAATCAGATGTTTCTTTTGACCCTAAAGCAGGCCGTTTTTTAAACATAGGATAGCAGTAACCGTTGTCTTGTGTTTGGCTGTAAGAATCTATTGGCAGATGCTGCTAGAGAAGTGGGTTGTTTGCTTACATTTTTGCTATAGACTCCCACTTGTTGCCATGGTGGACGGTATGTTTCTGTCAATAATTTGGCCTGGCGCAGCTTGTCTGCACTTACTCTTAAACTTTATTGAACAATTCAGCTGAAACAGAATGAGATTAGACAGCTTTCGCCTTTTGGCTCACTGAAGTGGTTTTACTGCAGTTACAAGAGCAGGCAGAATTATTGCAAGAAAAGTTTCCCTTCAGTGTATAGAGAATTCTTTCAAATCACTCAGCTATTTGTATTCTGGAGTGCGTGTACTGTCAAGTTTTTCATCTACTCCCATATCAAAAGCACCTCTGTGGTGCAGAGTATGAAGTAAACTCTTAACAAAATGTTTATCCATTGGATTTCCTTATTATTGCAAAAATGCCATGTTGTTTACTTAAAAAAATATTTCTGTGTGACTATTTAGAGGGGAAGCAGTGTTCAAAAATGATTGACTGGCTAAACAGTAAGCATTATTTTTATGAGGAAAAATAATTTGTTGGTGTTGGAAAATATTTTTTCTCCTTTTAAAGAGCTATTTATTAAAACGAAACACATTTTGCTTTAATTTTCAAAGTTACTAAAAGTAGGTTTGAATTTCAGTCAGCAATTAAAAAAATCATCTCATTTCATACCAGTAATTGGTGCCTTGATTCTTGACACATGCAGGTCTTGAGAGGGACAGAATAAAACTGAATTATTCAAACAGACATGGACTTCTTGTTCTATTCTGGGATGGCAATTTAACAAATATTAACTTTACATGAGTTAAAGAAATGAAATGCTTATCTGATTTTCAAATTGATTATGTTGCTATACAAATCACTTCAGCATAGTATAGTAGCATAGGTTAGTCCTGCTTTAGTTAAGGGTCTGTCAGCATTTCAAATAGAATATAATCCCCTATTTTTAAGAGTTTGCATCTCGTCTGCAAAAGTTCACTCTAAGGTGAAACTTCATATAAAAGGCTTGAGCCAGAGAGAAAATTGGTGGAAAAATTACTTGGACTATTTTTTAAGTTATACAAGCAGTTTTATAAAACCTAATATAAGTTGTAAACTAAAAACAGCTTCAGTGTAAAAATAGGAAAACTTTAAACCCCATTAATCCAGAGGATAGAGTAGTGCTTATGCATATTAACACAAAGGAAAAAAAAACAGGCAAAGATTGTTAGCTCTGCAATATTTTTGTCCCTATTTATATTAACTACTTCACCATGGGCCCAATCCCGCAAGTCCTCTATGCACAGATGGGAGAACATGGAGGATCTTGGCCCAGTGACTAGCTCCTCTTCAGAAGCGGGTTGATATGATAATTGCAAATGTACAAATAATCCATACATTTACACAAACTACATTGATGTTTTTCTTTGCTACTTTTGGGGAAAAAATGTGCCCAAAACACTAAATTTAAAATAAAGTTGTAGACTGATAAAAGCTAGTTTACGTAGTGGTCAGAACTCAGCCTGATGCATTTAGATATTGCTGTATGCACAGGCCCCCTTTCTGAACTCATTTATAGCAGTGAAAATCAGGGGTAACTCGACTGAAGTCAGTGGAGTCACAAGTGGTGTAAAGTTTGTGAGAGATTAGAATTAGGTTTATACCCTTTCTTATCCCTGTACTGAGTAGGCACAAGAGGGGGAGTTAAAGATGAACTTTTAGCCAGAACTTTGAATGTTCTGGCCTTTGACAGTTAAAGCTGGATTCTTATCATTCTGAACTGTTCTTTTTTTGGTGCATCAATTATAAAATAGTGGCCCATACATTTTTTTTTCTTCCTAAATGTGTTTTTGGTTAGTGTTCTTGTTATCTGTTTTTGCACCAGAATTTTTGATGAGCTCCCGAACACTTTTCTGCAGTTGTTTATGAACATATCTCTTAATATTTATGTAGGACAATATTTATCAGTGCATAGTTATAAAGTGGGCCTTCTGGAAACAGGAATCTGGAGACCAAATATTCTGACTTTGTAGATATAGGTCAGGACTCCAGCCAGTGATTACAGAATTGTTAACCAGATCTCTTCCTGCCCTTATATAAGCAATGATTTACTGTCAGAAGGCTGTAGATATGTGTGTAGATGATGGAACTTTGAAGTCATATGTCTCATGTGAAAGGTACCTGAAAGTGTGTGGTTAACGGTTGAACACCTGCACTGCTTGCGTCTCTTTAAATGTGTGTGTATATAATACATATAGGGTGGGGCTTTGTGTGGGAGCCATCGGTGGAGTAGCCATGGATGGGTCCTTTGCACCCCCTTTACATCAAGTTAAAGGCTGTTAGAGGGTGGCTTAGAGAGAGACTGGGCAAAGGGCCACAGTAAGAGTGATGTCATGGATCCCATGGCCATAACAACACACTCAGAGTGGGCTGAAACAGCCATTTCAGCCCATCCCCTGGAGAAGCGAGCGCAAGGCCTGTATTTCAGGCCTAGGCACTGGCCCCAGGTTGGGGGTTGGAATTCACCTTCCTAGTTCCTCTGCATATCAGCCACAGAAAATCCAGTCATTTGGGTTCCATGTAGGGCAGCTGAATTTCACCCATACTGGTCACATACAGATATGTGTAAACTATATTTTTAATGTATTTGTGTGTGAAAGATGTTTAATTCAATGCTGTAAAGTGTTAACCTCCAAGTCTGTACATCTCGACATATGTGGGTGACACTATTACAGCAGGTGACTTTACTGCTCGTACCTTGTGCTTGCTGAGTAACTGGAACTGGATAAACGCATTATACTGTCGCCTACCTTAATTTTAATGAGTAGGGCCTTTTCTATTACTCCAGGCTCTTGTCTTTTAACAGTGCATCTTTTTGGGATGGAGCGGCACAGTGGCAAATACAAAGCAGCAGTGGGTGGCTAGACTTGATTTAGTCTCAGCTAACAGGGTTCATCTTCTCCTGTTTGTGACAAATTGTTTTTTTCCTCCCAGTCAAGCAGCCAAAAATTCCAGCCTACTTGTCCCAGAGGCAAGAAAACAGCAAGTCTGTGTCCGTTCGTGTAGGATTAATAGCCCCGCTGGTAAATGCATCAGTGAATGGGTGATGATGATCTACTGCTCAACTGCCACTTGGTCTGAGTGGGCTAGTTTTTTCAGCTTGTATCCCAGAACATCTTTCATAACCACACATGCACCTACTGTCACAAACTTACATTGCGGCTTTGAAAGTGGTGAAAAGGGGGGAAAAATACTTTTATTTTATTTGCTATAAGTGGTCTAAAAGAGTCTCTCTCTCTCTCTCTCTCTTTCTCTCTCGTTCTCATTTTTTTCCCCAGAGGATGAAAGTCCTGGACAGACCTATCACAGAGAGAGAAGAAACGCAATCACAATGCAGCCACAAGGTGGGCAAGGCCTCAGTAAAATCAGTGAAGAGCCTTCAACATCTAGTGAGGAAAGGGCCTCATTAATAAAGAAGGAGATCCATGGATCTATATCGCACCTTTCTGAGCCTTCTGTACCTTATCGTGGGACGGTTTTTGCAATGGACCCCAGGAATGGTTACATGGATCCTCATTATCGTGAGTATTTAATGCAAGTTCATTTCAGAAAGCAAGACTGGAAGGATACTGAAGCTGTCATATTTAATTGCATTTTGTATTGGCACTTTTCATCTCTCTCAGGATGAATCATTTTGCCTGTATATGTCTAAGATAATATAAGAATATTTATTCTTTTCGTTTATGTAGGAAAACGTTGTAAACAGTTGCATTGTATCCCTAAATTAGCATAGGCCTCTTCAAAAGAGACTTCAGTAGGGCATGTATCATCTGTTGCTAATCTTCATGAACCATCAAATGTTGTATTTGCTCCACCTTCTTAGCAACACATGAAAAAAAAAACCTAATTTAAAAAGAGCAGAGAGGAAAAACAAATAGGCTTTAAAACAATTCTTTAAAAGCTATTTTAACTACAGTTTAAAGAAAGGAGGGAACACATCTTTTGGAAAGAGATTTTTTTGTTTTGTTTTGTCATTTTCTCCCCAGCTACAGTCCCCCTGAGTTACTGAAAAAAGTGAATGGTTTCAACCTCTGAAGTCCTGCTCAGGCATTAATAAAAAGTAAGAAAGTAACTGACACTTGAACACAGATGTGGAATGGATTTCTCCACAGGCAAAATATGAGGGAGTTAAGCAATTTTTTTCATCTGCTTCTAGTTTAAAAAAAATCATTTAGTTTTGTAGTAATGAACATCTTGAGGTGTCAAGACTAGTGCCTTTTGATTATAGATTTATCACCTTGTCAGGATACAGATTTGCCATTTAACCTTCCAGTCTCCAGTTCCAGATGATAGGCTAAAGACCCACAAAGAGGGGCCAGTCTGTGTTTTTTTTTCCCCCACATAATTCAGAAATTTTAGTGTTTTAAGGCAAAAGGTCATTAGCCAGACCACTGATTAGTGAGGACAGCTGATTAGCGCATGTTTTCTTGCTAAAGAAAGTGCCAGGGATAAAAGCTAATTCTATCCCTTCATTAGTTGGGCTAGCAGCAAAGGGGAATGTGCACTCATCAGGGTGCAGATCAAAGTGTGTCTCTCACAACCTTAAGTCTCACCAACTGCCTTTATTTTAACAGAGTCTGATTGTTAATAAAGATGGAGGCTAGATAAGAAAATGAACACTTGTCTTTATACTTGTTAAGTAAAAAGTTGATGGTGGGGGTTTTCAGCTCTCCTCTAACATGACATTTCAGTTGCTACATTCTCCCCCCACCCCCAATCCTGTTCAAACCCTTTAAGCAAGTTAGTCACTCATCTTTTGAGTGTGCAGAGTATACAGCGTACTGCTGACAGACTTGCCTGCAGGAGAACACA
Organism: Terrapene triunguis; assembly: GCF_002925995.2. Classification (NCBI taxonomy): domain Eukaryota; kingdom Metazoa; phylum Chordata; order Testudines; family Emydidae; genus Terrapene; species Terrapene triunguis. The sequence continues at coordinate 2,373,082 of NW_020664533.1, read as the reverse complement.
GAACATGCAGAAAGAACTACTACTGTCAAGCAGTAGCCTATAGAAATATTAGTTTGCATGTCATTGGTGATTTGGCTCACACGTTATAGCTTCTAACACATGTAAATACAAAATATGTGAATGAAGAGACTTCTGGGAGCATATGGCAATTGTGTGAGTGCACTGTACTGCTGCAGAGCTGAGATGCAGAGAGTTCTAAGATGACTTCAGTGATGACAAATGCTACTTTGATCCCTGACTGGCTGCGGTGTCCCTTCCTAAACCAGTCACAGGTGCTAGTGATACTGCATGGTATCTACTGCAGAACTGGCAATAGGTTCTCAGCCTGCGACTGAATTGTTGTTGTTTTTTTTTATTACCTTTCCAGTCACCACTGCTTAATGTACCTAATATGCCCACACCTTGACCATTAGCACCTGGCTACCATTGTTGTGACGTGGCCTGCACAGAAGCATTGGATTGGGAGCAAGGTTCTTAGTAAGTTAATAGAAAACAAAAGATTGCATATAACTAGCCTGCACAAAGGAGAGGTTGGGGGATAGTTAGTCCTGCAAAACCGCAAAAGTGCCCAAAGTATAAAAACATCAGCTGGGCAGACCTACTTCACTGCTGCTAAAGGGAATTTCTTTACAGTTTTTTTCTTTTTGGTTTGTAAAATCCCTCAAGCAATTAATACCATATAAAACCCCATCACATTTCTGCTTACTTGTAATAGATTTGATACAGGAGGACAACTAAATGAATGAGCATCTGGCTAAATTTATAGCAAAGAAGACAGACAGACTTAATTTTTCATATTAGTTGCATCATTTATATATAAAAGATGTGCTTTTATCAAATCAGTGATTGTATTCAGCTTGACATTTTTAGTAGTCCTTATGAAGAACACTGAATAATGTAATCACATCCCAGTCCCACTGTAGCAACAGGTGAAGAAACAACCAGAAAGGCCGTCCACTGTCTTCCGTAGTTTCTTGCCAGCTTTGCTGGGCAGATGGAGAGAAAATACTGCTTTAATCCAATGTAGCCGGGTATGTAAACATTCACAGTAATTCCTTAGTTTTCCTGTGGTTGGAAAATACAGACTTTTCAAGATGGCTAATTTGTGCTTCTATATATACCCACTTTGTATTTAAAAGTGTGGGTAGGTTTCCTGTAACACAGGAAAAGGGAAAATAAATTTTTTTTTTTGAAAGAGGACATCTGTATATTTTTATTGCAGCAAAAAAGAGCTTTTAAGTCAATTGTGTGTGGAATGCATGTCCGCTCCAGGAGCTGCAGTTATTAGAAAAGGCTCAAATACTTCACATTTCTACATGTAAATGTGCGTGTCTCTATATATGTGGGTTTGGGGGTGTTTTGTTTTTTGTTTTTTTTTTGTTTTTTAATTAAAGAGAGTGATGGTAACTATTACTTCCAATATTTACAACATATGTGTGGAATAAATCCATCACTGAGGGGGTGATTGCTCTCTTGCAGAGAGTAGCGGGGAGATGAAGGTATGTTTTGAGTGGACTAGATTTTCAAAGAGCAGTGCTCAAACATATTCTGGGGCTGACAGTCCTTTTAATGTACCACTCTAGAGAACCTCAACCATTTAACATTTGAGAATGAGGGAGTGGCCTCCTGTTTGGGCCAGTGCCATTTGTCTTAGATTTGATAAGAGAGGGGAAAGATATCCAAGGCAGCACTCGGCAATTTTTGTTTTTCATTTCTATCTTTACAGTGAAAGAGTTATTGGAACCACGGTTCTTACATCCATTTAATCTATTGCATGAATCTGCTTTTTCTTTGAAAAAGATTTTAGGGCAGATGACAAAATTGCCATAGTTTCCTTTCACATGCTACACCTTTTCTGTCCTTACTAAGGCCAGGTCTGCCCTACCAACTAACATAACTACATCGCTCGGGTGAAGAATCCACGCCCCAGAGCAACGCAGTTCTACTGACCTAACCCATGGTGTAGACAGCGCTATGTCACTAGGAGAGCTTCTCCCGTTGACATGGTGGCATGTTCACTAAAGCATTACAGCGGTGCAGCTTCACCTCTGCAGCTTTCAAATGTAAACCTGCCCCAAGGAAATCTTTTTTTGGCATGGTTACAGATCTCCTTGCATTTCTGAAGTTTCATACAACATTGGTTATTTTGAGTCTTCTTAGTGTAAATGCTGTCTGTAGAGGTGGGGTTAGGGTAGGTAGTTCCTTTTGTTATTCTCTCCCCAGTTTTAATTCCCATGCAATTTTATGGCTGTGCTAAGGCTGCCTGTCATTCTTCATGGAAAAAATGAATCATTCCTGTTATAAACACTTTGATTTAAAACATACTGCTCATATTCTTCCTGGGTATCGCAGCTCATCTGAAGGAACTGTTAGTTCCTAATTAGTAAAGCTAAAAGAATTAGCTTATGTAAAAGGCAGGGACACCTCAGTTGGCTTAGATTTAAAGGTCTCTGTGAAAGATGTTCATGAACAGCATGGACAGAATTCTGCTATCTCTGCAGCCCCAGTGAAGTGAGTGAGGGTGGAGGTGTATAGTTGAAAGGAGTCCTTGCCCCACTCTTTCTACAGGGATGTGTTTCTGCTGGTGTTTGAAACTTACACTATTTTCTTGGGGGAGGGGGAATTTTACATTTTAAAGGGTTTATCTAAACCGAGTGTCCTCAGTTCCTATTCACTGCATTGGGTGGGGAGGATCAGGCCCTTAATAACTGCACTAGATCATATCTTGTAGTGTCAAGTGGCATCTCAGAATCAATGCAAAGTGACCAAGAGGCAAAGAGGAGCAGTTCAGGCATGACCAAATTAACAACACAACGGCAGCTCATTGGATGCACCTGTTCATATATTGAAAAAAAAAATTCAGCAAGTATTTGCCAAATTTTTTTATCCTATTTCAGCGAATGTGAATTGTTATCTCAAAACTCCAGTCTGGGGGCATTAATAATTTTTTTTTTCTTTGTTACCTACTCTTGACAGGCAGCCTTCTTTCTGTTATGAAACTGACCCTCTAATTGAGATGATAATAGTAGCCTAGGTCATTGCTGACTGATCAGTGCATGGAGGAACTACCTGGCTTCCAAGAACGGATCTCTCCCACTTTCACATGGAATGGGAGTTAGCTGCATCTTTTGCAGTGTTCCTGTCATCCTCCTCCAGATCCTGTGGGGGGCACTTTCTTGGGTCTGTTGTCTGTCAGAGATATATGGCAGAAACTGAGTGGGTCCAGAGGAGACCTATATTATCTTTTCTGTTGAGTTCCCCCAGGGGGTTCCCAGTGTTTGTAGCAGACACAGAGAATTTCTGTTACCACAACTCTGACCGCCTGTGGATTCCCAAGATTGGAGGGTGGCAGGTGGTATGGCCAGTCTTTGTGGGGCCAAACTTCACCTCTCTCATTGGACATTAGGAGGAGTGTATCTGTGAGGGATCCTTGCAGAGATTTACTCCCTAAGTCCCTCCTGCAGCATTTTTCGTGAGAGGGATTGATCCAAGTCAGTAATAATACTGTGCATTTACAACAGTTTCTGGAGTGGGTTCAAATTAACATCAGGGAGTGGTTGTTTAAAAAAGTTAAATCCAAGCTTTTAATATATTTCATAAAAGAAAGTGTTTATTACAAAACTGAATGTTAGTTTAGTGCTTAGTAGAGTGGTGGGAAAATGGTTAAAAAAATAGCAAAAATGTTTGCCAAAATTTTGAATTTTGGAAGAATTTCAACCAGCTCTGGTGCTTTGCTGTCATGGGGTGACATGTGCCTTATAAAAGTTGTAAACAGACAGAGAAATCTGTGTGTTCTCAAAACCAAACCTGGGATCCGTGGCAGCTTTTGTTCAAAATTTTAGATGGGGCAGTGTATCCTCTTTAGCTGCAGAACTGCTCAAAAACGAAGTTTCTGAAGTTTGAAAGTGCTGCTCAGTGTTCAGCCCGCTGTTGTTGCTGTTGGGATGTTCAGCACAGTGCAACACTCCCCTTTGAAGTCCTGCCGCTGTTTTGGAGCCCCTCGCTGGAATGTGCTGTGCTCAGTCTGGGGCATCAGAGTGGCTGCCTCTGCCTGGACCCCTGCGCAGATAGATTCACAGCTGGGAATAGCATGTAAAAGCAAAATAAGACATTTGTCTTTCGCTCCATTTTTGTTTCCTAATTTTTTTCAATCAGATTGTGCCGTAGGCACCTCAATGGCAAAAGGACCTAAGAGATCCAGAAATAGGAATTAAGATAATGTAAGTTTTTTTGTTTGTTTGTTTGTTTTTAATTTTTGGCTTAAATAAATGTTTGTTTGTAAATCTTGACCTTGGATTTTATAGGGCTTTTATCCGTAATTTTATTTTTAACTGGAAGCCACAATGACAATGCAGTCTGTAGGACCAGTTTTTCCAGCGTGTGCCACACGCACATCTGGGGGCAGATTTTCAATGAAGCTCTTCTTCCATTTTGGCACCTAGATGCAGTGGGCCAAGTCCTCTTTAAAAATAAAGTTTTTAAGAAGGGGTGGAGGTGGGGGAAAAGAAACCCTTCCCGGTGTATAGCCCCTTTCTCCCTCACCCTCAGAATGGAATGCCGTACTGCTGCTCTCTTTTATGAGTCTCAGGCTATAGATATTAAAATATTTATCCATTCCGGCGATTTGATTTGACAGGTACATATTTAGATGCTTTACGGTTTCTGTTTGTTGTGTGTCTTTGGCTTTGCAGGAGACAACATCCGTGATTTAGAATTTAAGACTTCCTTTTTAAAGGTTTCTGAGCCCCTCGACATGTGGACCTTTGGGTCCCTGTGGGCATCTTGTCACTGCCTCTATACTCATGTTAGACAGACCCTGGTGGCCCTACATTACAACCGCTGTGCCTCCATATTTTCAGCAGCACAACACTGGATGGGGCACCCTTCACATTCTGTCAAATTCTGAGTTGGCTAGAGGGGTTGATGATGCCAAACAACTCTCCTCTCTAGTTGCTCAGTGTGCTGGTTTTGGGGTGCTTCTAGTCCTCTATACTCTGGAAACAAACCGTAGGTCTCCCCCACGTGGCTATGCTGTGTGCCATCAAAATGCTATCGTGCTTGCTGAAGCATTAATTTTGTCTTTAGATTGTGATATTGCTTATCACCAAAAAAAAGTATTTCTGTGTAGGAACTTTTCACCTGAAACAGCGTAAGTGTTTATGGCAAACCACAGGCAACTTGGTCTCTGACGATCTTTGTGTTTGTACAGCTCCTAGCACAATGGGGTCCTGGTCCATGACTGGAACTCCTTGAAGCTACCACAACACAAATAAAGAATAATAATAACAATAATCAAGAGCTGCAGAGGACTAGTTTGCAGTCTTGATGTGTAGCTTCACATTTCTCAGGCTACTCTGCAATGCGTGAGCTTGCTGAAGAAGACCATAGTACTGCAGTAGTCTTTCTACACGTGGTCCCCGGGAGTGGTTGAAAAAGACTTCACTGGCTTGTATCAGGATAACTGAAAATTTATCCCATTATGTTCAGCACAGACTGCAGAAAGCAAACTTTAAAGTTCAGCTTATTTTTAGTCCTGTCAGAGCAGCACCTTTCTGCTTTGTTAAGGTACTTAATGTGTTTTAGAAACCATGCTGCCTACTTCTATCTACACAGTACAATTTTAAAACTGTGATACAACCCTTTCTCAGCACCATGTTTGACCTCCATTTGGGAGGCTAGACTTGAACATGGTTCTGCCTTAAGGCAATGTAAGTGCTTCTGCTAGTGAACCATTTTCAGAATTGCTAGTGGACAAGCCTTCATTTCTTTCGAGTGAGCTCAGTACTTAGGACAAGAGCCTCTTGACCATACTCTATGCTTCCTTTTATTCACACCTAGTTACCCAATTAGCTCGCTGTTAGCCACACCATTGCAATTCCTTGCTCTTTGAAAGCTTGCATTGTAGCTTTTAACCCCTTATTAACACACTGCTTGAATCACTTACAACTTGGGTTCTCAAGTTTTTTCATAGCATGGACCACATTTCAATACAGGGATTAATGGACTCCTCTCCCTGCATTCACAGTTGCATAACTTGTGTCAAAGACAGCAAATGCTAACATGGAAAAGTAATATTAGAAAAATGTTTATGTACTTTTGGCTGTATTTTAATGCAGTTTTGCTGCTGAAAGTAATGAAGAGGAGCCAACACCATGTGGCCACCAGCAGTGTTCTGTGGTCCACTGTCCATAGTTTAACGACCTCTAACTCTTTGTGGGTGGATGGGTGCTGTTCTCAGAAACTTAAATTTAAAAGGACAGTGATCCTTGTAAAAATAAATGAGCAAAAGGATATACTATAGTGGTTTTTTAGGCTTTATATTAATGGGGTTTGGGTGTTTCATGGCTATCTAAAGCACCATCCTAGCTAACAAAATGACATTTCAAAACTAAACTGCTTGTGTGTTGCTGTTTTGTACTAAGAGAGAGGCTGCAAAGAAACTGAACAAACCCCTTTTTCTTGATTTCTGTTTCCTCTTCCTCATTTCAACGCTGCCTTTTCCCAAACAGCAGTAGCGGCCTGGTTCAAAACCCAGTGAGGTCAATGGGACAACTTCACACCTGTGAGCTTTGTAGCTCTACCTTCTAATCTCTTATCCTGCCGGTTCCCCGGATCTAGTCATAACTTGTATTTACAATGCCTAGGGATCCATTTTACTGTTTCTCAATTGGAGGGGAGTGTATCAATATTTCTATATCTCTAGCTTCCTGTAGCAGCAGTTCAAGGCCACAGCCAAATGACACACAACGTATTGTGAAATAAATGGCTTAGTGTGGTAACAGCTGAGTGTAGCACTTTACCAAGTGTTGAAGTAAATGGTTGATGAGGTAGAAAGTGTTGAAATAAATGTCATTCTAACACTTCATATTTTAAATTGTAAAATATTGCTATGTTTCATCATGTGCTTTTCATCTACCCACCTACGGATACGTGTTTGGAGGCATGAAGCTGCAGCCCTTATTCATGTGAGATGTTCTTGTTGGCATGAAATTGGACTACTCCTGTGTGTAAAGGGTGTGGGGTTTTGAGGGTTTTTTTGGATTAAGCTCTATATTTATGTCTAAGCACTCCACTGAGATTGTCAAAATTTTCATAGGATAGATCTAGGATATAGCGTAGTAGTAGGATTTTTTCTTTAGCAACTAGAAAGAAGAAGTGAGGCTTGGCAGGGGATTTCAAGCATATCCCAGCCTCCAGTAGTTGCATCTCTCAGCCCTCAGGTTTGTTGGCTTGTGGAATCTTTGATGTAGAGATTGGTCACTTTCACCTTCACTTGGCCTTCTACTTAACTTGGGATCTATAGTGGTGTATTGTTCTGTGATTATCATGGTTTTGCAAATTTTCACCTTTTACTTGACATGTCAGCTATGACCTTTCATCTTGATCTCTAAGCACACAAATTCTACAAGCTTGTACACAAGTAAACAAAGCTGACTAGAAGAGACCTTTTGTGAATGAAATCCAAGTCAAGTTCTTGCACAGTGGTTTTTGTTGGCTGCCGAGGAAAGAGTTACAAAGACAAACAGGCATAACCCAAGCAAACAACTTCTGACCTGAGAGAAGTGCTTTTCATTTCTCTCATGTGGAGTGGCACAGGGCATGTCATTTGAAAGAAAAGACAATTATTTTCCATCTAAATCAGCAACATGTGACAAATCACATGTTTAGTATAGTGCCCTCCAGCTTCAAGTGTATTGTAAACTATGGGCTAGATTGTGGCGTAGGCTAAAATGTCCTGGCAGGGTGGGAGCTCACTGCCTCAGTGGGAGCTCCTGAGGGCATTGTGTCTGAGGGCTTGCCTGCTCTCACTACTCATGTACACTGTTTCTGAGGGAGTGTGATCCAATGTGGTCCCTACCACATTCTCTCTGCTGGCCAGTAAAGAGGTTTGTGTGGCCATAGCATTTCTTTCTCCCACTTTGGGGATGCTAGTGCCTCTGTCAGTGCTAGCCTTGCACTGTTCTTGTGTTCCAGAAGAACAAGAGCTACTATTGTGATGGTTGGTGTAGGAATGGGAAGAATCCTATCTTCCCCTTTATATTTTTGCACAGTCTAGCCCCTGTGTACTCACCACCAATTCTATTTTAGAACTTCTGTGATGGAAGGTGGCTCCAGATGATGCTCTTTTCTCTCAACTTCTTCCTCCTAATGCATTTCTTAATTGGCATGCCCTGTATAACGGCTTGTTTAGGGTTGTTTATTGTAATCTTTGCTGGTCTGTGTGTGCCTAGAATGAAGATCTGATGCTCAGTTCATTGGCTTGATTCCTAACATCCTCCTTCACCCCATTTGGATAATGTATTTAATTCTGCCCGCCTGCAATTTCTCACATAGTTTGAAGTGGGAGAACATATTCTTCATTTCCAGCTCCAGTCTGTTTGTATAATATTGCTATGAGCTGGTGCTGCTGTGGGGAGGAAAGGAACTTTGCCCTTCCCTCTACTTTATCCATGGCCTGCCCAGAGCTCAGCACCACTCCCCTGCGGGCTGTGAAGCCACCTCCAGAGCCCTGTGACCTACCACTTTCCTTGCCCTATTGCTGATGCTGTGCAGGCAGGAGAAAGGGGGTGAGGAACTGCTGTGGAATTCGGTGCTGGGCAAGAGCTGGATGGTGGCAAAAGCTACAGCAGCAGGAGCTGCTTCTTCCCTCCCTCACTGGTGCTCTTCAGGGTCCTATTGACCCAGAAATTATGCTGTTCTCTTAAGCTGTGGGATGCAGCCCAGTGGGCAGCCTCTTGAACCCCACTTCCAGGTTTTGCCCCCCAGCTGAGATGTTCTCGACTAGTGAGTACCAGTGGTGGGTTGTGTTTATGACATCATGCCTTATATAGGCCACTGCCCCGCACTCCCTGTAGAACGGGCTGAACCCCTGAGACGTGATAGTTTACAGTAGATGATCTATGCATACATATGCACCATTCATACACAATGGAACATACCCAATTTGCATGCATTTGTGTGTGTGTTGTTGATCCTTAACTATCGTGGGTGTAATGTATTTATATTCTATATGTGCACTACATGCATGCATCAGGTAGCAGAGCTCTTATTTTAGCTGAAATGACTACGGCTTTTATTCCTTTAGATGAATTCAACATTATTATAAGCTGGACACTAATATTATAGGATGCGTACATGCAATGCAGGGTGATTGCATACATACAGTTTAATAATTTAGTGTAGTCTCTGTGGCTTGTTGCTTCCTGGTTATTTTTTTTTTAATGTGGTTGTTAATATACTTCTGCATTCTAAAGCTTTTTGTTTTTTAGCTATCTCTGATGTGCAGCTTTCATATCTTGGCACCCAGCTACATTGAACCCCATTGTAAAGTCCCTTCGTGTAAAAGCCATCTAGTTATAACTCTCAAAAATAAGAGGCTTGTCTCCCAAGGACAGCTCCATATTGCGGGTAGAGTATAATCCTTAACATTGTTTTTTTGCTTTCAAATAGCTGGGGACAGTGAGTCAAGGAGTGAGAACTCCCTTTGTTTCATGTAGTGTGTGTTGCAGGGAAAGAATGTAACAGAGCAGAAAATGAAGAAAGACATAAAAGAATCTCAGCTCAAGGAGGTCAGATCCATCACAGGCTTAGCATTGCCTTCAAAGATGCCTGGGACAGGTGGCAGTTCAAGACAATCAGAGGAGAAGCATCCGCTAGCACTGAGATAAGGGATTCTTGCAGAATCCTGCTATCTGGTCCCAGTTTGCTTTGATGTAACTCTGCTAGAGAAGACTTCTGGGAGCCGGCTACTGCTTCCCTCAGTGATAGGCTGCTGTTGTTCAGCCTTTTGAGGTCTCATTATAGTGGTCCTTGAGGATTAATCCTCTTTAAGGTTTACATGGGAATGGTTTTGTCTGAAGGCCCAGCCAGGGACCTGGGTACCACCTGTACAAAGCATTATTGCATTCTTTCATATTTTTTTTTCTGAGTGGTTCATATTTAACAGTATTTGACAGAAAGCTAAAACCAAACATCTAGCCTTTTTTGGCTTCCCTCTTTGGCTGTTACTGAGTTTTTGTTGAGCACAGCTTGAGCAGTTCTTTGCAGACACTGAACCATTAGCAGTAAATTGTCAGTTTCCGGTTACTCTATTTAGCCTGCTGTTTTTGGCAGTTTTTCTTTTCTTTCCTTCCTTGCCTTTCCTACCCTCCCCCCCTTTTCCCTTTTTTAAAGGAGGGAAGCTATGGTGCTGTTTGTCTGCAGTATTATAGATTGTCCCACTGATGCCTTATAAGTATGCCCGCAGTAGAGGATTGTACTTTGTACTGTTTTGCTCAGGATTGAAAGCATCCAACACCAAAAGGCCATGAATAACATACTTATTTATGTTGATTTTATATAAAAAGAGCCTATTTGCAGTTACAGGTGCTTGCATACTATTATGAAAAACTTTTATGTTTCTCTTTAAGGAATAAGGTCCTGCTCCTGCTCCCAGTGATATAAAAAACAAACTGTCAGTGGCAATCATGGATGAAGAATCTGGCCCTGTATTTTGCTATGTGAAAGGAAAGCTCTATTTTCATGTCTTGTTGACATATTTTGTTGGTGATGCTTGTACATTATTACGTGACAAAATGTGGATTTTTTCAAGGATGGGGAAAAGGACTGTAAACTTGATTCTGAAAAAAAGTATTGTGTCCCCAACAGTTGGGAAAAAAAGTAACTTTTACTATTGTGCATTGTTTCCCTGATTAAACAAAGCATTGCAAAATCATTTTGATATGTTATGGCTTTAAGGTGGAGGTTGGGTAAAAATAATGGGAAAATTATATGATATTGGATACATGGAAATAATAAATTGGTGATTTTGACACAGAAAATCATATTAAATTTATTGTTTTGGGGATACTGATGGGCTCAAGGGATTCAGATATAGCTCAGTTTAGTAATGACTGATAGTCTTTAAGATCAGACAGCTGTTTCCTCTGTGACCTACGTTAAACAACTTGGTGATCTCAATTCAGTTCATTGTTGGTAAGTGGTCACATGATTTAAAAAAAACCCTGTATCGCCAGCTGGCAATCTCAGGAACAGGCCCAGAACTGAATGGCCAGGCCATCTCCAGTACCCTCTAATCCAGAGAGCTACTCCCACAGAAGAAGTTTGAGGCACAATAGTGGAATAAAGTAAGGAGGGTTGCATTGCTGTTGCCTGTGCCTGTTCGGTAGCTAAGCAGTGACTTCAGCTTTTAGAGGTGTCAACTGATCACTCAAGTACAAGTACAAGCGCTGTACTTCAGTTTGTTTGGAAGTTATCAGCAAACTTCTGTTCTACAGTTTTGTAGCTTAATAGTGTTCTCTCTTAATATAGGATTGTTTAAATGTGCATTGAATACATGTATATATAGCATGATAGCTTTATATGCTTACATAAGCCTTATAGGGATCCTTGCTGACACTGCCTATAGGGGCCTAACACTTTCCATTATTAACACACATGGCTATAACCTTCATCCATTCCTGAATTTCCCAAACCGTGATAACAATTTAAAAGCAATACATATATTTACATTTTACTGTATTTGTGAATATTAATAAGCTCTGTCCATACAAATGACATAATTGTTTCCCTGCTAACTAATTCCAAGTGGGAGGAGCAGAAGGAGACAGAAAAGGGGAGAAAAGCCACATAAAATAAGTTTAATAAACAAAATATGTCATGGTCTGAGGTGTTATAGAATCATTCAAGAAGTCTTGCCCTCCTAAGTAATGCAGTCATCCCAAATTCTTGGCAATCTAAGCTTTTATATATATATTAAAAAAATACACACACCAACTATTTGATTTATATTCACATACACACATATATTAGGACTGTCAAACGATTAAAAAAATTAATTGTGATTAGTCACACGATTCAGAAAATTAATCATGATTAATTGTGTAATTAATCACACTGTTAATAGAATACTGTTTATTTAAATATTTTTGGATGTTTTCTACATTTTAAAATATATTGATTTTAATTACAACACAGGATGCAGAGGTACAGTGCTCACTTTATATTTATTTTTGATTACAAATATTTGCACTGTAAAAAACTAAAGAAATAGTATTTTTCAGTTCACCTAATACAAGTACTGTAGTGCAATATCTTTATCATGAAAGTTGAACTTACAAATGTAGACATGTGTACAAAAAACCTGTATTCAAAAATAAAGCAATGTCAATTTTTAGTGCCTACAAGTCCACTCAGTCCTATTTCTTGTTCAGCCAATCACTCAGACAAACAAGTTTATTTACATTTGCAGGAGATAATGCTGCCCACTTTTTGTTCACAATGTCACTTGAAAGTGAGAACAGACATTCACATGGCACTGTTGTAGCCGGCATCGCAAGATATTTACGTGCCAGATGCACTGAAGATTCATATACCCTTCATGCTTCAACCACCATTCCAAAGGACATGCATCCATGCTGATGACGGGTTCTGCTCGATAACAATCCAAAGTAGTGTGGGACCGACACATGTTCATTTTCATAATCTGAGTCAGATGCCACCAGCAGAAGGTTGATTTTCTTTTTTGGTGGTTCAGGTTCTGTACTTTCCGCATCGGAGTGTTGCTCTTTTAAGACTTCTGAAAGTATGCTTCACACCTCGCCCCTCTCAGATTCTTAAACCTTGTGTCGAGTGCTTTAGAAATCTCACATTGGTACCTTCTTTGCGTTTTGTCAAATCTGCAGCGAAAGTGTTCTTGAAACGAACGTCTGCTGATTCATAATGCGAGACTACTATAACTTGAAATATATGGCAGAATGTGGGTAAAATAGACCTGGAGACATACAATTCTCCTTCAAGGAGTTCAGTCTAAAATTTAATTAACACCTTATTTTTTTTTTAATGAGAGTCATCAGCATGGATGTATGTCCTCTGGAATGGTGGCCAAAGCAAGAAGGGACATATGAATGTTTAGCATATCTGGCATTTAAATACCTTGCAATGCCAGCTACAAAAGTGCCATTCAAATGCCTATTCTCACTTTCTGGTGACATTGTAAATAAGAAGTGGGCAGCATTATCTCCCATAAATGTAAACAAACTTGTTTGTCTTAGCGATTGGCTGAACAAGAAGTAGGACTGAGTGGACTTCTAGGCTCTAAAGTTTTACATTGTTTTGTTTTTGAGTGCAGTTACATAACAAAAAACCCTACATTTGTAAGTTACACTTTCAGGATAAAGAGATTTCACTACAGTGCTTGTATGAAGTGAATTGAAAAATACTATTTCTTTTGTCTATCATTTTTACACTGCAAATATTTGTAATGAAAAATAATAATGCAAAGTGAGCAGTGTACACTTTGTATTCTGTGTTGTAACTGAAATCAATATATTTGAAAATGTAGAAAAACATCCAAAAATATTTAATACATTTCAGTTGGTATTCTATTGTTTAACAGCGTGATTAAAACTGCGATTAATCGCAATTAATTTTTTAATTAAGATAATTTTTTTTCAGTTAATCACGCGAGTTAATTATGATTAATCGACAGCCCTTATATAAAGGATGCATGCTGGAGATGGGGAGGGAGAGTGGCCAGTGCTCCCAATGTTAGCATAAATTACTATTCTGTATTCATAGACCTGAGTTTTTAAATGAGGATAATTGTTTCTTTTAGTTATTTTCCAAATAATAAAAGTGCCTAGTAATCAGTGAGAGCACCCAACCTGAAAAAAAAAAAACTGTAAAGTTCAGCCATTCTTTCATCAAGAGAAGAAAACGGTGTCTTAAAATGAGATAGTTGTATTTTCCCCACCTTTCCATAACCCTAACATAGCTAACAGTTTTTGCTCAAACTGAGAACAAACATGGAAAGCTCCACCACCGCCACACACCCCCACCCCTCCGTCAAGTGAAATTTGCAGGTTATCAGCTAAAAATAGGGTTTTAAAATGAAAATCTTGAAATAAATCTATTTATGGCAGGTGCTTCTTGGTACTTGTTCTAATATATATATTACATACATTGAGAGTTTTTGCAGCTTTGGTGTCTCCATGCCTCTGGGTAGTTCTGAGGGTAGTAAATATTATATATTTGCAGCAGTCACTTGTTACTCTTTTTTTCCTCTGGAAGGAATGAAAACTGAATTGAAACTGATCTCAGGTTAGTGTGTGTGAAACTGATTAGGAGTCAGTAATTGGAAGCATCACAGTATCAGTGTCTAGATGATAAAAGGATATTTTGCATAGCAGTAACTCTCCTCATTCTTAAAAGGTATCACACATACCATCACCCAGCCTATGGTTTGCTGCTGTTGTGATATGGAATTTTCTTTTGGGCTGAGCAAAGCAAATTTTAAAGTCCAATCCTGCAGCAATTTGCACTCAGAATTTATGTTACATTTAATGAGATGTGTAAGAACTGTAGGATTTAGCCCTAATTTAATTGGTTCAGTGAAATCAACCTGTTTATTACAGAGTAGAACACCTGGCATAAATACTAACGATATTAACCAAGGGTTTGATTAAAATGAAGCTGGATCCAGATATACCAAAACGTCTCTCCTCAAAAAAATGTGAAGGCCTCTTCATAGAAAGACACTTCCTCTTTCTTTGGACTTTTCTTCCTATCCAAACCTTTCCCCCATTTTTTCCTTTTTTTCCCTGGGATGTCTCTCCCAGACTCTTTTCTACCTTTTTTAGACCTCTTTCACCTACAACACTTCCTTCTGCTGAGCTCTCCATATGCTTTCTACTCTCTCCCATCAAGAACCTCCAGACATTCAGCCTTGCAGAGATAACCACTATCCACGCAAGACTCCATCTCTCCTCAGTCCGTGCTGTGGAACCTCACTTTACATAGCATCCCTCGAGCAACCAGAGTAGGGGAACCTCCTGGAAACAGAACCAAGCTGTCCAGGAGCTAGCAGGAACCTGTGTGGCAGAGATGAATCAAAAAGTTATACATGCAGATCTCCAAGGATATGCAGGTTCAACGGGAGGTGGATCAAACTCTGTGTAGGCTGAAGCATTTACTGATTGCCGCATAGGAAGGACCCTTATGTTCTTCCTATCTGACAGCTCACAGACATCTACTTTTAGCTCAAGTTGTAGAGGCCTGTATTTTTGAAGCTGTGGCACCAGTGTTCTAATCCTGGCTCTGCAGGTGGCCGTGGTTTATTATGGGGAGGTGATGGTCGCTTCTTAGTTAAGGTTACAGTCCCATTATAAGACGGATTTAAACCCACTTGTAGTGCAAAAAAGAGAAATCCTCCTCCTTTCAGAGTTTTAGGGTTAAGTCTCATTAACATGCCCTAAAAATATTAATTCAGTTAAGGACTTTTTGAAATGAAAAGACTTAAAAATGGTTCCTTTCATAACGTTTTCGCAAAGTCTCTGTTTCATTGTGTCCCTGAATTTACTCAGCAAAAGCCTTGTACACCACGACATTTGGAGAAAGAAAAAAGAAGTAGACTTGACATTGGCTCATGCAAGAGGCAGTTTGCAAGTGCGAGAATAGTAAAGTATTTCATTATATGAACATAGGCATGATGCTCTGTCAGTGAAGACAATGGAGAAAAAATGTGATGGAGAATATTTTCAGCATTGACTTCTGAACTGACCTGGCCTATTTTTCAAAAATGAAGCAAAACACCAGGATTATAACCACCAGATTAGAAAAAAAGACTCCTCCCCATCTACTTCACAACAGATGTTGGAGGATTGTGCACAGGTCCAATTTCCATTTGAGGTAACTGGGGACCAGAGAGGTTGTGACTTGCTAAAGATCTCATAGGAAGTTTGTGGCAGAGCTGTGAATAAAATCGTTATTTAATGTACTAGACTCATGGCTTACTCATTAATTCATAAGGCCTTTCATGAAATCTGCTTTAAATCTCTATCCTTAGCTGTAAATTGGGGTAATTTCCCCGTGCTCCCCATCTTTGTACACATACTAACTGCAAAACATTATTATTACCCAGATTTTTTCAGATGAATTTACTAAGGAACAGAGAGGATAGTGAATTGGTTGATAATCACTAAGTAGGATAGGCATTGGCTATGGAACCAAAAGAGGCCCAATGGCAGATTTTCAACAAAGCAGACTGAAATCTAGACTCCTAGACCCTGATTATGCCTCAAAATAAGTGTGCTGTTTTTCAAATTACTGAGAACATAGCAGCTTCCACTGAAATCAATAGAAGCTGCTTGGTGCGCAGCACTTTTGAAAATCAGACCACTTATTTTGAAGCCTAAATCAAGTTTTGTACTCCAAGCCCTGAGTCAGTTACATACTTTTGAAAATCCCATCCTAGGAGCCTAATTTTTGGCTCCTATTTTTGAAAATCCTGGCCCTAGCTTTGGGTCTTGAAAATTAATTTGTTGTCATTTCATTTTCCTTTTTTAAAAGCAACTTTTGCCAGCATTCACTTTGAAGATAGATTGTACTGTGCAGGCATGTGTGGCTAATTTAGCTACATAATGAACGTGCAAGAGTTGTCAGGTGTGCAGTGAATGAGGCAGGTCTCCATAGGAGTGATTATCAACTTGGCCAGCTCAGCTCACTCCTTTTAGTTTAATAATATGGTGGCCAATTCATTGAAAATTTAAATAATGACGACCCTGATTTATGAAAACACTTAAGCACCTGCTTAAAAGCTGTCCTAAAAGTGCTTAAATTCCATTGACTTCAGTTGGATTTAATCTGTGCTTGAACTTGCTCAACTGTTGCCCTGAACAGGGATGCTTTTATGAATCAAGGTAAAAAACTTCAAGTACCTGCACAAAGAAAGAGAAAAAATGAAACACATGGTGAGGAAAAAACTGATGGGAAATTCCAAAAAGAAAAATGTTCATTTCAGTAGACAGCTAAGGTTCCTAAGTGACAAACAGTGAGGTTACCTGTCTCATGACTTACACAATCTGAGCACTTATAAACAATAATATTTAAGAAGATCATAAATCTTACACTATCCAGATAATAAACAAGCACATTATTTGTATCAGTTATAAACTCTTATCAAGTATTGAACTCCATCTATGACATTTTAAGTCCTTTTTTTACACCATAAGTACTTGATAAAAAATTCTATTGTCAATTAATAAATATATCAATTGGTAACATTTCCTCTTAAAAAGATTATGATAATAAAATGAATAAAAATAATTAAAAACAAAACAAAACAAAAAAAACAACAATTCAGGGGTCAGAGTTAAGGTTTTGTTTTGTAATGAAAGATGCATTCCTTTACATGCAATGAGAATAGTGTGTATGTGTTAGATTTATTAAGTGAGTAAGATTTATTGTGTCCGTAACTATTAATTTATTTCCTTTTAAATTGCTTGGGTTTTGTAAATGATATGTTATATAAATAAACTTCTGGCACTTAACAACCATAACAGACTTCTGAAACAAATCTTACTTTTGAAATAAACAGTTTGGACCAATATCCAATTTAATACACCCTTCCAGGTCCTCCCCAGCTATCCCCAAACCCAGAATTCTCCCATTCCACTCCACATCTCTAACTACCCCTCCCCACCAGCAAAAACTTTGGAGAACAATTGTCTTGCAGGGTACTCAAAGGTCAACCAATTTGGGCTTTTGCAAACTATTGGGAAAAGTGAATTCCACAGTCAAGGATCCCTTCCTGAAAACCACCTGCCTACACTTGGTTCATGGTTAAAGCAGGGGACTGCTAGCTCATGTGCCTGTCGATCTCAAATGCCACGGTATTACAAAGGGGAAAAAGGTGGTTGCTAAGATAACTAGCGCACAACCATTTTAAGGCCATATCAGTTCAAGCCAACACTTTAAATTGCAACAGTAATTGAACTGGAAGCCAGTGCAGAGCACGTGCCTACAGTGTGTATGGGTATTTATAAAATATCTGGGTACATGTGCATGTAGCAAGATACACGATAAGTAATTAAAAGTCTCCATATCTTATTGGGTTTCCCCCCCCAAAAAATCTGATTGTTGGTGGAAACAATGCTGAGGGATTTTTATTCTTGATGACCAGGTCAGGTCTGTGTCTTGTAATTTGTATCTATTCATCTGCTATATCTACTATACTGTATTTAATCTCAGCAGTGGAATTTGTGTATGTTACAGCAGCAGGAAACACTAGACACTCAGCAACAATCCGAATTTTCTCCTCCTTTCTCTTGTACTTTTGCTCTTATAGAATAAAGAACAAACAAAACAAAACCTTTATGACCCTGCATGAGGATTCTGGGAAAGGAATAATAAGCAGTACCTTGCTGATGTGTTTTAATAAATACTAGTTTACTGTATCCCACAACAGAGAGCAAATACATGCAATTACTTGCAAATTTCTTCAGTGTTTGTACTTATAAATCTCTGCCTAAATCTTCCCAGCTGGGAGTTAGGCTAGTCTTTTTGCTGTGGAAGCAGGCCTTTGTTCTCATGTTCAGCTTCAGCTCAGTCTGGAATAATTCAGAAACGTATTAGATAGATTGCTGCTCCCAAAAGGCATAATGAAATAACCTTCACTCCCAGCCTTAGGGAAATAAGCACACAATCAGGGTTTGGGCAGATTTCTCGATTAAACAAAGAACTAACTGTGCACAAATTGCTCCATAACAATTTGTAAAGAGTCCACTTTATAAATTTCCTGCAGATGCAAAGCTGATATTTTTTAATCAGAGCGGCAGGGCTGTTAAAGTCCAAATGTCTTCAACATTTTCCCTTTGCTCAATAATTAGTATCAAAAATATTTAGATTTAAAATTGAATTGGTAACCATTCTGGGGTGTTTTTTGTTTCATTTTTTGAAAATCAGTGAAATAGGATGTCCAACGCAAACTAAAATCCCCATTCAATATATATAATTAACTCAGTCCAGCTGGCATAGATATAGGATAACTTTGTGCTGTCAATTTTTATTTTGGTAAATTTCATATTGGATACAACAAACGAATGAAAAGTTATTGTGCTTAATGTTGTTGTGACTTAAGGTGTTCTCTGGTCCAATTATTCAATAAATCAAAATCAGGCTCTTGTTGTAACCATTAAACATTGTTTAGAATAGGATATTTAGGAGATGTTTAGTAGCTTTCCATTGATTGAACAAGACACTCATGTCAGGCAAAAAGCATGCCATATTTTGATGAATTGCAGTATTTGATGGCAAGTCTAGGGACCTGGTAAACTGTGGTTCATATTTTACTTGTCTTTGTTTGTTTTTAACTTGAAAGCTTACATTGCAAGGTAAAATACCACTCTAAATATTAATACTGAAGCCTAACTGCTTATCTATAACCCATACTTTAATGCTATGAAATCTCCCCCTGAACACATACATATTTGTGTACATTAGCTTGGAACAGATTACCTCATTCTTCAACTAATTAGAGAGTCCTCTGTTCTAAGCTAAACTAAACAAACAGAGATATTGCTATATTTCATTCAGAACGTCTGTGAATTTCAGACTCTACTTTCCATGAAATGAAGTTACAGTTCTCTGGTCTGGTCCCCATCTGATTCTGATACTTACATCAATGTAGATCAAAAGTAACTAAATTGAAGTCAATGGAATTATACTAGTGTAAGAGAGGGAAGAATCCATTCCTCTCTGTTCCCCACATCAGATTCTGAAGTGTAGTTGTACTTTCAACAGACACTATTTTTTGTTGTTTCTACCAATAAAAGTGTTCAATTTGTGGTTTAAAAAAAATTGTTTTCTGAAATGAATAGAACCTGCTTACTGTGAACTTAGACACAGTAAAACAGTGGCCACCTTGCAGTTCTGATTATAGTGATTCTTCACATATAGGCAATTAATTCTGTATATGGGTAAAAAAAGACATGACAAGAATAACGGTTCCACCAAGCAGCATAATATGCATATAACTGCATCCACACATAGGGATTGTACCACTTTAATCATGTTGGTTTCTAATCTGATATAGTTAAAATGGTACAAAACCACGGTGTATACCAGTCCTAAGAAACAGAAAGGTGAAAATACAACACATCCAAGGCCTGCTCCTGTAAGGTGCTGAGCACTCTCAACTGAACTCAGTACCTCACAGGAAGTGCTCTGTATGTCGCACAATTGACATCATGGTATTAAACAAAACAGTACCTTCATATTTTGACTCTAATGCTCTCTGG
This sequence comes from Terrapene triunguis, assembly GCF_002925995.2. Lineage (NCBI taxonomy): Eukaryota > Metazoa > Chordata > Testudines > Emydidae > Terrapene > Terrapene triunguis. Next base: position 2,353,007 of record NW_020664533.1, on the reverse strand, counting down.
GTCCAATATTTTACCTTTCATAGGTTACTGGTAGATCTGGTGTAAAACGGCATAGCTCCATTGATGCCTATCCCATTAAAATGAAAAACAGCAAGTAGCATTTGTCCTGCTGCGAAAGTCCAGATTTGTTAGGAACAGATGTATAATCCCCATTGTTGTCTATCCCTTAGTAGCATGCAACCCTAGGGCTTGATCTTATTCCCACTGAAATCAATGGTAGAATGGGAGCAAAATTTGACTCCTACATGTGCTAAGGTTAGTTAAAAAATAAAATAAAAAAAAATTGTGGTTTGTGTGTGTGAGACATGAGAAAACAAAAGGAAATATATAAATACTTATACAGAAAGAGGAACAGACCTATTTCTGTGTTAGTATATGTGCATGTGCATATGCGCACCCACACGGATCATGTTTACTTCATGCATGTGAGTCTATTCAATTCATCTTGCATGTAAAATAATAGAATATTTCTATTTTTTGGGAAGGGAGAGTAGTAGAGCTATGTTGTTAGAGTAACAAAATGGTGACTGGCATCTTGAGTTAAAGGGAAAAAAAACCCATTGAATTTACTGGGAATTCATCTTATTCCTTACGCTGTTTCATGTTTGACAGGATCTTCTGACAGCTTTTACCCATCCAGCAGATATGAAACACTGTTCAAACTTCTTCTATTCTGATAACAGCCCAGTGTTAGGATATGAACTTTACAGTTACAGTGGACATTTAATTAACTACAGTACTGTCGTTCCAGTAGAGACAGTAATAATTGCTTGAGGTACTGTACATTTATGCTAGAGAATCTGCAGTGGCATGTTGAACAGGAAGGCTCCAACTCGGTTTTCTTTTAAAGTTGCATTTAATGTACACTAGATACACATTCATCACTTTAATCTAAACTCTACTGTAAATTAACATGTATAGCCTCTGAGATCATACACTTTCACAGAAGTACTCTAATGAAACTTGGCAGCTTTTACCCAATAACATCATTTGTTCCATTCACCAGCAAAAGCAGACCTCAAACAAGTCAAAACTGTTTTCAGTAATGACTTCCATTTTTTTCTGAGTCTTAAATGTCTCCTGTCCTGTACCTATTTCACGTGAAGTCAAAAGCACTACAAGTCTGCGTATGTATCAAAGGAAAGCTCACTTGTATAAGATCCTGAGATGTTTGTCATTTACCAATTAGCATATGAGTGACTTGTTGTCAGTAAGTCAGCTTTCGTCTCAAAACTGTTACATTAGGTGCTTGATGCTCACAGTTGTTGTAACATGTAAAATTGCCTGTCAAGTGAATGATTTTTGTCATAAAGTTCTTTGCATACCAGTTGGTACCCATATAAGACTGAGTTGAAAACCTTATTCTAAAGTATGAAATAGTGTAAAATATTGAAATATAAGGTTTTTACTTGTTTCAAACCTTTTTATTGACTTGGTCAAAATCACGTGTTTTATCATAGCAGCACCATGGGGGTTGAGTTGGTGAACTTTTTTTGTTATGACCACTTATTTTCAGAAGGATAGGAGATGGTCACTATTTGATGTTCTTGGATGAAATTTGGCATACAAGGTTTGTCCCTGCAGAAATTATTTTTATCTTATTTGGAAAAAAAAAGTCGCCCATTTTAAGGTGTAACAATGAAAATAAAAAAGGAAGTGGGTATTTTTAGATAGTTTTGTGTGACCTACAATAGAAAAAAAAAACCCACTAGCCCCTCCTCTCCTCTCTTTCTGAACCTGCATACCCCCACAGCCTCTTCTCCTGCTATCTCTTCTCTACCCTCTGGGTTCTGCAATACACCCATTCCATTTCTCACCCTTCTGTATTCCAGTGTGGCTGTTTCCTCCTCCTTGCTTTCTGGGTGCCAGAAAGGGGGTGGACAGCATTGAGACCACAGGAGAAACTGTGAGCCTACTCTCAGTTCTGGTGCCTGACAGCCTATGGTGACTGTCTGTTGGTACAACATGTTCTGTAGAAATTTTAAATGTTTGCTGTTGTTTAATATTAAAAATATAAAATGACCAACACTCTTCCTCATGCTTTACATCTTCAAAGCACTTTACAAACATGAACTAAGTAGAGTAAAAGTTGCTCGAGCATAAAGAGCAGGCTCAAGGTCTTCTGCGTCCATTAAATTCTGTAAGGGGCTGAGCTAGAGATTGGGTCCAGGTAGAGTATCTCTCTGCCCAGATTGATCTCCACACTCCCTGCGTGCCACAGAGGTGGTCTCAAATAGGGTGGCTCATCAAGGGGGTTGTGGATTAGCATAGGTGGAGTGTCCCTAGAACCCAGGATTTCTGAGACCCACTGGCTCAGAAATCCCTTGGTGACGTTTCCAGTCAATGGGCTAGAATAAGGGTCGTGGAGGGCCTGCACTCCTGCAACCTCCTTATGGGTTAGAGGAAAATTCCTTAATCCCATTCCATGCAGTCAGGATTTGAGGATACCTTTCACCCTTAGTGCTTACCTAAGAGAAGATTGTTCTCCTTTTCTAGTTTCATTTTCTTTTACAGCTCTGTGCACAATTGAAGGTAAGGGTCACAAATTTCAAAAATGGGTGCCCAAAGTTAGATACAAGTGCTCAGTGCACAGTGGCTGCCATTGGAGCAATGGCTGGGTAATCAGCACACTTGAAAATCGGGGTGAAATCCTGACCCCAATGTAGTCAATGGCAAAACTCCTATTGACTCCAGTGTAGCCAGGATTTAGGTGCCAGAATAAGGATTTAGGAGCTTAATTTTAGACACTTTCAAAATCATAGTCATAATGTACCCTGCTTTGTCTTAGATTCAGCCTCTAGCTTAATTATATAAAGTACTGTAAATAGTTTTACTTGTTTTGTTTTGCAACTAACTTTAAAATTGCAATAATCTGTTTGCATGTTACATGATCATTTCATTTTAGAATATCTCATCACAGTATTTACTTACTTTATAATTTAGAAACATTTGTAATTAAAAGCTGGAATTAAAACAATGAAAGACAAGGACAAGACTTGATCATGCAGCTTGGTAAAAATCAACAGCAACAATGCAAAAACCTCAGTATATTTGCGTATTCTATTTAGTTTGTCCTATATCAGCATCAGATGCTTCTCTTTCTCTGCTCCCCAACTCATTTTGCAAGAAATACACACATTTACAGGTGTTTTAGAATAACTGTGCAATTTACACATCTTTGATTTTAGTGAAGTTGTCCATTATACCTTTTGTAATACCACTTGTTGCACAATTATACTGCTAGAGAAGATGCAAGCTCTGTAAAAATCAGCATGAGAATTTAAGATAGTTAAGGTACATTAAAGGCTTTTCTGCTCATAAATTTGACATTTTCTCACTTAAAGGCCTTGCGGTTTTTTATGAACAGACACGTAGTATAGTAAAATGAAGTACGTTCAGCACACTACGAAACAATACTTTCCTTGGAAAGAAAAATCAGGCTGCTAGAAAATACCTATATTACTAGGAAAATGAATCAAATTACGACAGTAGTTGCATGTATTTGAAACCTGACCGAGTAACCTATCACTGCATAGCGTTTTCCTATCTCAGTGTTGTCTCCCCGCCCTCTGCAACTCTGAGGAAGTGGATGCTACACACCAACTCATTCACAAAAATCCTGGCAGGGAGCCAGCTTCCCGCGCTATCGAGTCAAGCTCCAGTCTCTTTTCCCTGCTTCTCTTTCTCCCGCCTTACTGCCCCATGCGGTTTTTGCCTGCCAGATCTGTACCTGCTTCAGCAACAAATGGAGATCTAAAAGACTCTACTTTCTTTCTCTGACTTTTTCATTTGCTGCATACTGTTCTTCCATAGCTGCTTTAGTTTGTATTAGCTTTGATTCTGCTATTCAGATGTTTGTTCTTACTTCCAAAGTGCTCATGTGCACACTGGTGGGTTGTTGGTTTTTGACCTGCTATGTTACTTTATTTCCTGATTTTTTTTTTTCTTAAAACTATCTTACTGTTCTAAATCACTGCCTGTCATTTCAAAGAGACGTGTTGCTACATGCTGCTGCCAGCGGTGAAAAAGTACAGAAGACATCACAGACTTCCGTATGCCCGATATTTGCCAATACTTCTTCCCCAGCTGGTTTGGCAGTAGAAGTAATACCTGTTATGGCAGCGGCGACTGCTGCTGCAGCTATAGAAGTCTGGCAGGATTTAGATGCGTACTTCATCATAGACCTGTGCCAATGCCTGTGGGTTTGAGTCTGAAGCTGTAAGCTGGAAAATAGTGTACACTGAATGGCTCCAACAGTGATTCTCACCTGCTGTGAGAATGTGGATTTGGGCAGTGTCCAAGCTCTGAATTTTTCCATGTCGGGGTAGCACTGTATTAAGAGGCACCAGATATTGAATAGAAAATGTTCACTGCAAAAATCTTCCCTGCAGATACCTGACTGTTTTGGTCAATTAGAAGGAAACTCTGTGGCGATTGTACAACTCTGGGCTTCAGACTCTCAAGTTACAATGAGATATGTTACTATTGGCCAGATTTTAAAAAAGACGTCAGCCCATTGGGTGCTGAGCTCTTTTGGAAATCTGGCTGTATATGTGTGTGCAGCGCCTCGCACAATGGGGCCCTTGTCTTGTTGAGGCCTCTAGGCACTGCTGCAATATAAATGTTAAATGATTACTGCAAAAATTGAGAGCTAAAAATACGCTCTCAATTACACTCATGTAAATATAGTTATTTCTATTGATTTAGTGGAACTACTCTAGATTTACACTGATGTAAGTGAAAGCATAATTTGGCCCTGGTAGAAATGCCTTGAATAAACACCCCTCCAAGCACAATCCCCCAAACAAGCAACGATCGCAACCTCCAATTCTTTCCTCCCTGCCAAAAAAGGAATCCTAAGTCCTAATCATTGGGTGAAAAATCTGGCATCTGTTTTAAGATCTGTTGGTTTTATGTAGGTAGCATTAGTTAATTCTTTGTTGAAGCTGAACTTTTCACTATGTGTGGAAACTAGTGCAAACTGGGGGCCATGCGAGTACATTTAATGCAGATGTTCCTTATCCCACTATTTTCAAATTCCTTATTACAAACCATCAACCAGTTCAAAAAAGGGGAACAAGCAGTTTGCTTCTGGAGCAAAGTGCTGCAATTAACAAAGAACTTAATTACAGATTGATGATAGAGGCCGATTCACTCTCTCCCTACACCACTGCCCCCACTATTTGCACCTCTCTTAGGCAGCTTCCATTGCGATTGTCAGGGCTGTGTTTCCTATTTGAGTCAACTCCAGAAAAAGGGACCCTTCCCTGGGTGCTCTGAAATTTTCAGAAAGGAAAATCGAAGTCAAATTTGTAATCAGAGACAAATAGGAATGAAAGCCAAATACTATGTGTCAAAGGCAGCTTTTCATCTTGAAAACTGCTTTCCCACCTGACCAAAAAATCCAAAATAACAAAATACCTGGCATAGGCTGAGTATGGTAGTCCAAGTCCCCTTCCTTTAATACCTCAGGCCCAGATTCTCAAAGCAATGTAGGTGCCTAACCACCATTGAGGATTTGGGCCTTATCTCCCGGCACAATTTTCATTGGGAGCCTTGTGTCATGCCTTATGTCTTATCTAATGTTCAGAAGTTTGTTCTAACCTCCAATGTTTCCTGTTTACTGCTGCCTCACTCCGGGCCCCAACACATATCTTTCAGAGGAGAGAGGAGGACATCTAAAGATTTACATGCCGTGTCTGCTCAGAACGGAGCTTACTGCCTGGGAGCTGTTGTAAATAGCTTCTCAGACAGCTATCAGAGCAGACTAGCCTCCTGTGAAGGAGAGTTTTACAGACAGCAGCTATTCCCATTGAGTCTTCTCCTGCTAGGTGCTGAGCACTCTACTCCCCCTGAAGTCAAAGGGGAATTTCACAGAAGATGCTCATCACCTCACAATTTTGGGTCATTTGCTTGTATTTGTGTCAATTATTTATTTTCCCCAAATCGTCACTATGGTATCCGTACTAGCCTCTCTATCTGTCGAGCTATTCATCATATGATGTTCACAGTTTCCATTTTCCATCTACTTCAGAAGTCACAGGGTTTCCAACAAGTTTTTGACTCACAACAGAAAACGTTGGAGGTACACGTGACTGTTTGCATGATTATTGCACTGTGTACGCACAAGGAAAGGCAAGCCCATCGTTACTTGTTCTTCATCTGCACTGAAAGGCGGCTTGTGCCATAGTTATTGTAAACATCAGCATTCTGCTGCCATCCCATTTTGACTAATGAGAATATGTCACTAAGAGAAATCCAAGAGCACATGCTGTGTGTTCACATGCCACTATCAAGAAGCACACTGCTGAACTCAAATGTGATTGAGAGTCTCTTGTTGATGACCCTGGGCTTGGGCATCCAGTGAGAGGTCATTGTTACCAAAGAAATGTCACCCCAAGTTAAACCTTTAGAGTTGCAGAATAGACAATCAGGGGTAATTCATATTAGTACTTAACTGGATATTTGTGTCTGTTCAGTGGGCATTTCTCATGTATACCCTTCTTCAAAGTGAATTCACAGGAACATTACATACTTTTATTTTTACTTAATTACATTGACTTTTTTGTTGCCACAAACCGGAGGGACAGAATGATGCTAATGTAAGAAGTTAAAAGAGAAAAAGAAGTAAAAGAAATAAGGCTCATGAAGCAAGAATCTTGGCTAGTGGTTAAAACAGGGAAGAATCATTACTGTGAAGTTCAAATCCTGGCTCTATCACTCACTGGCTATGTGACTTTGATCAAAGTCTCAGTGCACCCAGGATTGTCTTCCTTGGGAGGCCAGCGAGATGGTTGCTTTGCTGTCCTTCTTCCAAAATTTAACTGATTAATTTTAAATAGATAGGGGGATCTGCGGCAGAAGTAGATTCCAGCTACTGCTGGAGTATGTAGACACCTGTTGTGGTTATGTTATTAATTATTGCTCCATTATTCGTTATATTACTAATCTTAACACTAAATCCCTCCCCAAATTCCTCCCCACTTCTTGCACCATACGCATCAGGAAGGAGTTTCACTTATTAGAGATTGCTTGGTCATCAAGGAGAAAGTCATTATATCGACTTCTGAGTTTTTTAGTGCATCCTGTCTTCTAGAATCTAAACTCTTTGGGCAGGACACTGTCTTAATTTTTGTTTATTTTATACAGAGCTGAGCTCATCAATAGTGAACAAATAATCTTTATGGTGCCATTTGAAAATGTTTTAAAGTTACACTTGTCCAAATAAACTGCATTTCTGGGCGCTGGTAGATCCCCGACTCCATCCACTTTTTTGGAGGGTGGGGTAGGGGGTCAGGTCATTCTTGTGAAGTTTAGCTTTCTCTTTTCATTTTTTCTCCAACTTTTTAACTGTAGAATTTAGAATATTTATTAAAATATAAGTGATCCAAATGGCCATCGCATTAATTTACCCCCAAACAGAGATCTTCCTTTTCTGTGAAGGCAATGCGGTAAATATAGGAACATCAATTCGTTAAATTTCACCAACTCTAAGTGGTGTCATTTTTTTCCTTTTCCATTCTTTCCAGTTTAAATAACCCTTTTCTTTCCTCCCACCTCCTGCTCATTCTATCTCATTTGTATTTCTCATTTGTTAGTTTTCTTTTTTCTTTTCCACTTTTTAGTGCCTTTTAAAAAGCTTCTTTGGAAAGGAGTATCTTCTTTCCTTTCAATTCTCTATTTTGTATTCACCTCCCCTGCTATCTATTATCTGTTCATTGTGTTCCTTCCCAGAGTACATTATCCCTTTCTCCTTGCTTCCCTTTGGTTGATCTCTCTATCCTTTTACTCCTTCCATTCTCATTTCTCTGGCCACCCCTTTGGTTTCCCTTTATTCCATTTTCTCTTACTGATCCTACTCCACGTCATTCATTCCTCACCCCCAGTGTCCCCCTAACCCCGTGTGGGCAACCTGCGGACCGTGGGCTGCACACAGCCCATCAGGGTAATCCGCTGAGGGCCCGCGAGACAGTTTGTTTACATTGACCATCTGCAGGCACGTCTGCCCGCAGCTCCCAGTGGCCGCGGTTTGCCATTCCCGGCCAATGATAGCTGCGGGAAGCGGCGGGCAGAACTGTGGGTGGCTGTTCCTGCGGACGGTCAATGTAAACAAACTGTCTCGTGGCCCGCCAGTGGATTACCCTAATGGGCCACAGGTTGCCCACCACTGCACTAACCCCTCTCTCTGGTTTACACTAGAAAATGAGATTGATCTAGCTTCGTCACTCGGGGGCATGAAAAATCCACAACTCCAGAGTGATGTAGTTAACCCGACCTGAGTTCTTGGGTAGACAACACTATGTTAATGGAAGAATTCTTCCTAGTTATGGCCTCCTGTCACTGTAGCGTGTGTCTACACTGATACAGGTGTGCCACTGTAGCATTTTAAGTGTAGAAATAACCTACGATCCCACCTCTACATTCTTTACCCTCCTAATGTAGACCTTATCTCTCCTCTTCTTCCACACACTTGGTGCCTCTTCTCTCCTTTGCCCCTTCATTGATGTTATCTCTTCTTTTCACCTGCCCCAAATGCCACATTTCATCTCTCTCTACTGTTGAGGTTGTGGGGGAGGCTGAGCCTCCCACTATTTCTAAGTCCTCTATATTTACTCTTTTCTGCTGCTTCCACAGCTGTGGTGGATGGGAGGATGGTGGATTTTCATATTTTCTGTTTCCTCCTCCCATGTGTCAGCTCCCTGCCTCTGAGCATCCTTCTTCACTGAGCTGCCTTTGCTTGGGTCAAGAAGATGGTGCTCTAGATACAGGCAGCTGGTTGGTACATGGGGAAGAACTTGTAGTATTCTTATCCCCCACAGTGGCAGGTTCCATTCTACCAACCCACCAAAACCATGCATCCTTTGGGGGCGGCGGATGATGGCTCCCTCTAAAGGCTGAGTGATTTATCATGGAGAAATAAAGCCCAATTCTACCGTCATATAGACACGCTCAACTCCCTTTTATTTTTCATAGGTGTATCTGAGGGTGGAATCTGGCCTTATCAATGCAAAGTAGTGTTATCATTAATAGCTGAAATAAAGATGGGCAGGGAGGAAGGAATAGAAAATGTTAGTTGTCTGAGAGTCTGGAAGCTTCTTTGGGCCTGGTCCTCCACTGCCTTGTACTTTGTGTAGTCATTTACACCAAGGGCACTTTAAAGATAAGAATTAGGCAGATTTAAGCTCATAGCTGAATATTCAGGCGAACTGAAGGCTGCAACAGAGGAATAGCTGGGGTATTATAAAGAAAAGTTCTACAGAAGTCATCTGTTTCAAGTTGGAGGTGGGGGAATGGCATAATAAAAAATAAATTGGTTTTCCCTTTTAAATTAGAAATGCCTCAGGCCATAAGCATCTTGAAAGAAATTAATTTATTTCTCTTTTACCTTTCTGAACAGATCAACCAGAATTGTTTGAAAAATAATATTGTTAGTAAGTAACCCCTGAGAGTGGCAGGGTTTGGCATTCCCATCATTAGTATTACTACGGCAACCCCAAGGTGTTACATTGGAAGTCCCCAATTCCTGGCACCAAAGGGTTAATTTTATTAGCTCTCAGATAAATATGTTCATAATATATTTTAGTTACAAAAACCCAGCTTGTGTTACCAGGTAATAGAAAATGCACTATTTGTCCTTGTTCTGATGGCCACTCAAACTGCTGAGTTAGTCTTTGTTATTAAAAGGCTCTAACCTCTCTCTCCAGTTAAAGCTGCAACTCATTTTCCATTTTAAGCCCGATAGCAACATCCTCAAAAAGAACCTTTCCATTTCATCTCTTGTGATATACAAACCTCATAGGCCTAGATCATTAATGTGTTAACAAACCTCAAAGTTTAATATGATGGCAAATATTATACTTTGTATTGGAGACAAGTCTGTCACCAAGTATAAAACCAATAATCTATGGTGCATAATTTTGATACTCCACCAAAAAGTTGTATAAATAGTGAGTTTCCCTATTTAAGATGTTCTCAGCAATGGCCTACAGACATCCTAAGGATCTTAGAAGAATATCTTGATGGGAAAATTTTCAAAGTAGATATGCTGTACTGCCCACCCTAAGTATTCAAAAATCATGAGATTGTCTTAAAAATCATGGGTGTTTTTGAATACATTTTGAATCTTTTTTATTTGCTTGCTGGATTTGAAGCCTTTAAGGTTCACATTTCAATTTTTCTCCATAACCATAAGAGCTGGAAACTTAAGTTAAAAATAAAGAAGAACCACCCTGAGATTCTTATATAATTACCCAACATTAGGCGCTGAGACTTCAAAGAGAAAAGCAAATATTGCAAGATTTGCAATAACATTGCGAGAGTTGACAACATTGGGGGTGAAATCCTTGCTCCACTGAAATAAATGGTGAAACATCCATTGACTTTAGTGGGACCAGGATTTTACCCTGGGTATGAAAGGAACAAAATATGGATGATGCGAGGCAAGGGTTGTTACAAGTGTACAGCTACGGTTGTTTGAGTGCCTAAACTCTTCGTTTCCATATTTTCAAAAAAAAAAAAAAAATTTAAATAGTAACCTTAACTCTTTGTTTCCTAGTTTTTGAATGGTTCTTTTTGATAATTGCAACCTTCTTATAAGTTTTTCTACCCTTAAGTTACTGATATATACTCTCAACCGTAACTCCCTTCTTACAGTTTTTTTGGGTGGGAATGGATTTAGGAGAACATAGCTAGTTGATTGTCTACAGCTTGGGCAAGTTATGCTAAACTTGGACAACTCTATGTCAATTGGTTTATACTTCATGTCTGCTGCCAAGTGTTTCTGTCTTTTAAGGTGGGGTTGACTGCTTCAAATATGGTGATAGTGAGTGGTGCTGTGAGAATTCTGAGTTATGTGTAATGAGCTGTCTTGTGTCATTTCATTTAAACACACAAATACCGATATTTTGATCAAAAACTTTTCTCCTCCTCTGACAGAAAGCAGTAAAAGCAGCAGGGAATGACAGCAAATTCACTATTTCTGAAATGCTTTACTCTCTTAGGGGTGTATTCTGTTCTCGACAGGTGAGTGTAAGTCCCATAAGTGTCAATAGGAGTTGTGTGCATCTATCCAGGGGAGAATAGGCCTGTTAGCGCTGGCTATCTTCCATTGTATCTCTGTGTCCATTTGTCCTTCTTCTCCCTCCCATCCCCGCCCCCTTGTTCTCTTTACTTGGAATTTATAATAGACAGTCAATTTGCCTTGCTTCCCTTATGCATTTTAACTTCACTGTAAATGTTGTCCAAAAAGAAATAGCTTACTATATATATTATTACTTCATCGATGTACGCAGTAAGGTGCTTCAGTGATGATTTAGCTTTGCAACTCTTTATGTGCAGCTCTTTTTCTAGCAGTTTAACAACTTAGCAACTCATTTCAACAGTACTGTCTCTCTTGACTACTTTGTTTCCTTCTATGTATGATCCAGTTTAACATTAAATAATGACGTGGATGCAGTAGCCACTCTGTAGCTAAGGATGAGACTCGCTTTCTGTTACAAGGCCAATTTTGCCCCCACACATCACTGAGGCAATACTGATTATCCAGTTGAAGGTATTCAGGCTAAACTGTACTTCTGTGTTATCATTAATTTTATTGTTTCATAACTGGCCTTTAGCTGGAAATGGACAGTTAGACCTCCTATTTTTGTCCATATAGCAGCGCTGATAGGCATCAGAAGCTTCCCGCCCTGCAGATAATCTCTTTCAGGGTTATCATTTACTTACAAATAGATGTGTGAAGTATTTGTGAAAAGGCTTTTGAAGTGAAGTTCCACATGGTTGCTGCTTAGAGCTGAAGACAAGGAAGTGTTTACTCAGGGGCAGAGGGTTTCTCTGCCCAGTGTGATTCTTCTCAAGTGCTAGTATTCTATGGCTAAACTGTTTGCCTTTCTAATGAAGTGAACTGTTTGTTTGAAATATGTGGTAGAAGGTATTTAAACGGAGACTAAAGTAAACTTTGGAGCTGTTCAAATAAGCCACGCATATCTGCTTTGTGAAGTGAAGGAAAACAATTTGGCTGCAGCTTACCTCTGGGAAGAGTAGTTAGGGAACTGTTTAAATAATAAACTGGGCTGAAACGGATGTTGCTGAAACCTCCTATTGGCGTTTTGTGCTAACTGCTGCTCATGTAGGGGATTCTTCAGGATGCTGCCATGAAGGGGAGTGGCTGCCAGGTGAATTCTACGTGATTATTATGATTTAAAAACAGGATTTATTCATTAGCTGTGAAAACTCGGCTACATTTAAATTTGATTAAAACCATCCTAATTAGAAATTACTGTTGAGTGCCATCATATGCTGTGGCTTTTATAAGATCATTGGAAACCCAAAGTCCCCTCTTTGAAATAAGATCATGTCAGAATATATGGACATCTGTTTCTGCCTAGCCAGATGGAGGCTAGGAGCATAACTTATACTGCTAAACCTTGTTGTAGAGAGGAGAACAGGAATTTGAGGAAGGTAGTAACAAGCAAACTTGGGTCTTGGTTTTAGCAAACAGCTAGCTGACAATGGTTGGTACAAGGCATGGAACACATATTGCAATGAAGTTTTTGACCTAATCACAAACACAAGTTTGGAGAGGAAGGAAGGTCTGAGAGGAAAGATGGTCTTGTGGTTATGTTATTGGACTGGGTCTCAGTAGTCTCCAATTCTATTCCTGACTCTGCCACAGTCTTCCCTTGGGTGCATCAGTCAATCTCTGCCTCAATACGCCATCTGTAAAATGGGGATAATAATGCTTCCTTTCTTTCAGCCTTTGTCCTCTCTATTTAAATTAACCTCTTCGGCACCATCTCTTAATACAGTATGTTTCTCTACAGATCCTAGTAGAGTGGGGCCTTGATCCTAGTTTGGGGCCTTTATACCTTACTGTAACACAAAATAATGTATAATCAATAAATAAGAATGTGTGACTGTGTGCAGTTCAGGAGTAGAGGTTTCTAGCTCTATACAACAAAGGCCACATATTTCCATCAACTTGTTGTTGTCGTTGGAGAAGAAATTCCAAACTTTGTTGAAACTACTGTACTAGATTCCTTCAGTTCAGCATTAAGCTAGGGAAAGATGCATAGAAGCAGATGTTCAAATCACCAATAGAATGTGGTGCACATCTCTTTAAATGTATGCTCTGTTATGTTCAGTGGTACATTTGATGAAAGCAGCATGATGAAATAAGTTGGCAAACTCATGCTATAGAGATGGGGGGACCATAAGATCTAGATTGATAGCTGTTAGAGTGACCATAAACTTTGCAGTTAACAGTTAAAATAATACCTCATCTGTGCTTGGCAAGAAGCTGTAAAACAAACAAAAAGTCTTTTTATGCTCCCAGTGTGCAATAAATGTGCTAGAATTTCAATAGGTTCCTAAAGATCTTCAGTAGTAGTATAAGAACTGACAGTCCCTTTGATGTGATTAACCAGAAAGAGGCTGCAGTCATCTCTATCATGACCATTTAAACTTTTGACCTCCAACCTTTGTGTTCAACAGCTTTTCCATATGGGTGTTAGCATATCTCTCAAAGTGCCCCTGCATTCAGTGGAGCATCAAACAGTTCAGGGGCGGGAAACCTGTTGTCTCATGGCTTGGAAGTTTCCCAGACTTGCCAGGCAATGTGGATGACCACAACTGAGTCTGCCTTCTAACCAGGGGAGAAAAATAAATTCCATGTGATGTCACCTGCTTGTTTGCAGTCAGATTGTGTCTGACCCTCGTGCAGAAGTGGAAAAGGGGAGAGAGCAAAGAATCTGTCTCTTGTGTCTCCTTGGACAGGGGACAGGCAGAATTATTTTTTATTATTTGTATTGTGGCAGTGCCTATGAGCCCCAGTCATGGATCAGGACCCCGCTGTGCTAGGTGGTGTACAAACACAGAACAAGAAGATGGCTGCTGCAGTCTGCACTCTCACAAGCTCAGAGAGTGCTTCTGAGCACAGGACAGCTCCCTGTTTGGGCCTCCTAGAGCATGATAGACCCACTAGACAGTGGAGGGAAAGGTGAAGTAATTATTATTGGTTATTATTTGTATTACTCTAGTGCCTAAAGTGAGGGACTTGGGACCTGTTATGCTAGGCGCTGTATACACATACAACGAAAAGACAGACCCCGCCCCCAAAATCTCACACATGCTTAAATCTCACACCGTCCCATGTAGAAAAAGCTTGTCTAAGTCAGGTACTTGAATGCTATTGCTTATTCATGTACCTGCTTTTTCAGTTTTTGCATTAGGGTTTGAAGAAGTGTTTTCTTTCCCCTGCGGTGGTTTTCCTTCACCCCACCTGACCTACCCAAGTTTTAGGTGTAACATACAGTTGTGCAATAAAAAACTCCCTCCCATTGACCTCAAGTCAATGAGTCCAGCAGGTGTATTTTGGAAAGTTGTCAGGGATGAGGACAGTTTTACTGTCAACAGGTAAGGATTGCCAGAGTTAGCTTCTCTGAGTTGAGATCTTGGGTTTTTTACTCATTGCCTCATTCAGAGAACCGTGTTTTTTGTTATAAAGTAACACACACGTGCACAGAGCCCCATAAATCAGCAGGTACATCACTGAAATGGCTCTGCAGTTGAAGTGGTGACATTCTCACCTTTGTCAGTAATGTGGCTCCTTGGTCTGCTTTGGGGGAGCTGCAGTGGATGCTTGAAGCAACAGTATTGTAGGCAATACTCCACCATCAGTTCATCAGCAAAAGAAGAATGTTAGGAGGAAGAGTCAAGGTGACTTCATGAGATACTACTCAAACATTTTGGAGTGAAAAGAACTTGTACAGTAAATGGAAAAGTGGAAGGGAATATAAAAAGAATATAAAGATGAAATTAAAGATCATAGAGATGGGTAGCAATGGCGCAAAAAGCAAGAATAACCAAGAGGTTAAGGAGAATAAGAAAGGCTTTTTATAAAGGTATCAAGGTGGAAAGAAACACAATAGCAAACAAGCTCTTTAATCAATTAGGAGAGGGATGAAATCAGTGGAATTACTTAGTAAAAAGACAGAGCTACTGAGCTGCTTTTAAGACTGACAAAATATAAAGAGGTTGAACAATTAGAAAGTAATGAAGATTTCTTAAATGTAGCTTTTGTTAAGAAGCAGATAAGGGAATATTTGGAAAGTGTGCACATATACCAGACATCAAGACCAGATGAAACTCATTCTAAGATATGAAGGGAATTGCCTGGTGAACTTACTGAATGCTCTGACAATTATTGTTGAGAAGTCACTGATGACTGGGCGAGACAACAGGTAATTTGGAAAAGTAAATGTGATACTAAACTTTCAGAGAAAGGAAGGAAATTACTGGAAAATATTGTCTGGTAATAAATTCAGCCCCTATTAAAATAATGGAAAATGATTAAGAGAAATCATCAATAAAGTCTAGGAATATAGTAGATGCAATGTATTGGATTTTGGAAAAGCATTTGATACAGTGTCTCATGAAATCTTACATGAAAAAATAATTCAGATTGGTTTTCAGGCAGGTGCGGGGAGGTTCGGAAGCTCACCGTGAATGGGGGCATGAGGGGGAGTGAAGGGAGCTACTGAGACTTGGTAGGGGACAGTGGCAGCCAGCTCCAGATTGGGAAGGGGTGTCCCAGCAGTTCCTATTGCCATTCCTTGCTGGCTGGTGCCCAGTGCCCTGTCCTTCCTCCTCACGCCCCTTGGCATCAGGCATCATGTACCAATGCAGCCCTGCTCCCGATCCCAGTGGTTGGTGCATGTGCTCCTGCCTGTCCACTGGGCAGGGTGTCTCCACTGGGATCTGAAGTAAGGAGAGCTGTCCCTACCTCTTCATGATGGCCAGCCCAATCTTGTGTGTCGCTTCAGCCTCTCCTCCAGCTCCCGCTGTGTCTCTGCTCCCTGCACTTTCAAAATGGATTAAAATAGATCTGAATAAGGCACTCTTATTCCAGTATGAATGTGTCCACACATTAAATTATTCAGGAATAGCTCTTGTGCTTTAAATTCATGCCCTACCTTAATCCAAATTAACTTTCAAGTGTAGATAAAGCTCTAATAACAAAAGGTCAATTTCTGCAGCCCTTACTCACATTGAGTAGCACTATAGTCCCCTGGCAATTGTAGTATAAGTTGCTACTCATTGTAAGTGAGAGTGGAAAAATCTGGCTCAGAATGGGAAAATGCAAGTTCATAGGCACATTGGGGGGAAATAACTAGAAATGCAGATATTCAGTGGGAGAGAGAAATGTCAGTAATGCTGAAAAACCTAACAATCAGTTTGTACAGTGGAATTCCAGTTTAAAGTATTATATATAAATCAGTGTGATTTTTTTAGCCTGCATACACAGGCTTAATGTCCTAGAGCAGAGAGGTGATAACTGTCTCTCTTTCCCAAATTGGAAGGAGTTCAGGGAACAATGAAAAGGAATAAATTGACTGAAGTGTCCAATTTAAAGTGTGGATACAGATTACAAGAATGCAATATATCTACATTCTGGGATAGACAAAGAGGGCAAGCGATAGTCATCTGCAAGTGTTTGAAGAGTATAAATAACACATAGGGAGAGGAACTCTTTAGGATGGTACAAAGGGAGGTAAAATAATTAGAAGTAATGGGTTTAAGAACAAAATTAGGTTAACTAGCAGGAAAAAATCTTTGACAGTGAGATCCATCAGACTATGGAAAAACAATGAGGAGTCTGGTGGCACCTTAAAGA
Organism: Terrapene triunguis; assembly: GCF_002925995.2. Taxonomy (NCBI): domain Eukaryota; kingdom Metazoa; phylum Chordata; order Testudines; family Emydidae; genus Terrapene; species Terrapene triunguis. The sequence continues at coordinate 2,336,335 of NW_020664533.1, read as the reverse complement.
CTAACAGATTTATTTGGGAATAAGCTTTCGTGGGTTAAAAACCCCACTTCTTCATCTGATGCATCTGAAGAAGTGGGTTTTTTTACCTACGAAAGCTTATGCCCAAATAAATCTGTTAGTCTTTAAGGTGCCATCGGACTCCTCATTGTTTTTGTGGATACAAAGTAACACGACTACTCCCTGGTACTTGTCAGATTGTGGAATATTCTTCTATAGAAGCTGAGTTGTTTTTATATTCAAAAGTAAAACCTCAATGACCTAATAGGTCTTTTCCATCTCTAATTTCTATCGTTATACAATTTACTTACCAAAGACTCTGAATGTAACTTCTATAACTTTTCCAGCCTGTGTTGGCCAATGAAACAAGGGACCTCCGCCAGATCCTCAGCTGCTGTAAATCAATGTAGACTCATTGACATCTCTGGTGCTATGGTGATTTACACCAGATTAGGATTTGGCCTCTGGAATTGCTTTCAAACTTGACTTTGTTACATGGGAGAGAAACACACTAGCAATTTGCATATGATTGACTCACGTTTTATGGCCACGCTTAATACTTTGTAACCCTTTTAACTTTGTTGAAGTTTAATAGTTGCTCCAAACTGACCTCCAGAGGCAGATCCACACTATATACAAGGATATCTGACATTTTAAAAGTGTATTTATAATCTGTATCTTTCCATGAGTACACTAATTTTTGGCTTCCAGTCTGTTCTCTCTCCTTGTCTTTGTCTACACTTGCAGCATAGTTACATTTGCAAGCACCATGTTTATACATGCGTCTTGTCAGCATGGTGCTAAGACAGCCTCCCTGGCCATTGTAGACAGGAATGAACCAGACTATAACCTATTTTACAAAATTGTTGTTTGGCAGTTCCCTGTCTGCCCTGGGAAGGGAAGCTGTGTTAGCACCCAGCTACGGAGAACTGCGTGTAAACATTGTGCTGCAGCAGCGTAGTCAGGGTCTTCCTGTATGATTTCACTCTTAATCATCTGCAGTCTGGGTCAGGATTGATTTATTTTTTTAATTCAATTTTATTTATTTTCTTTTAACACGCAGTTTGTAGTTCATCATTCACAGCTGCAGACTCCTATATGTTTGGGTTAACCTGCTTTTAATAACTTTCTGTGCATGTGTGGTTTTTGTTTGTTTGTGCCCGTATCACAGCAGGGAAGATGAGAATACAGAAGATGTCACCAGGCACATGCAGAGGGAATCAAAAGACAAGCAGCATTCCAGAGCATCTGGATTAAAGCATTTGACTGGATTGTTGAAAGTTAAATATGGGCACTTTTTTTAAAAAAAAAAAATTCTTTTGGGTATGATTTTTAGCTGTGGTAGATGTATTGATGGCAGGGACACAAGAAGTTAGCGGGACAATGGCAGAATAGAAAGCACGGTGCAAGGGAAAAGATAAATTGGTTTTTCACTGCAGAGAGTACATTTGAGGTAACGGAGGCAGGGATTTCTTTTGTCAGTTCCCTGGCAGAGCACAATTTGTCATTTTCTTGCGGAGACCACATTATTAAGTTTGTTAAGAAGCACTGCACGGATCCAGAGGTTATGAAAAAAGATGAGCTGTGGCATACCAAGAGCCAGCTGCATTATAAGAGGTGATCTTCTTTCCAAATAACGTACTTTGTGGCCAAGATGTCTCATTGGGTTCTCTTCGCGTGTGCTTGGAGCACAGACACTGACTATATGCAACTGCTGTTACATTTAATGGCTTTTTAAACAGCAATTTATATAAGAAAGGGAGGCAGTGTCGTCTAGTGGTCATAGTGTGACACTGAGATTTGGGACACAATAATTCTATTCCCAGCTTTGCCCCCTGACTTGCTATGTGCCCCTGTGCAACTCTTATTTTTTCAGTGCTTCAGTCTTCCAACATGTACAATGTACATAATAACAATAAAAATGTACATACACTGCACTGCTCTACACATGCAAAACAGCCATAACCAATGGCCAACTAAGATGCTATTATGGCTACTTTATATGGCCAGTGCAGCACAAAGCAACCTTACTGTAGTGGTGCATCTGACCTAATACAACTAATAATTCATGAGTCAATCACTGGATTATCATAGGGCCTAATTTATGTTTGCAAAGTGTTCAGAGATTCTTGGATGAACAGTGTTTTATATATGTAGATTATTTATTAACATAGAAGTCAATTATTTTGGATGTGCAGAGTGTTCTGAGCACTGGACACATCCAATCAAATAGACTTAAGAAAGTTTAGTATTCCAGAAGACAATCTTGCTGCAGTTTTCCTCTGATAGTAGTGTTGCAATGATTGGGAAGAATGATAAAGTGTTCCAGCTGAAATCAATCCAATAGCTGTTTAGCCAATACCTGCAGCAAATCTGGGCATATTAAAGATCTTCCAGTGCCAGTTGATTAAATCATTTCCAGTCACTTTTCTTCCAGCTCAGAGATAACAGCTCCTCTTCCAAGTGTTTGGTGGGATGATTATTATGGAACCACTAAAAACGATAAAGCATGTTCCCACAAGGTGTTTGGGTTTACAAACACAGAGGAGGTAAAATGACTGACAGGTGCGTGAGATGCCCTGGATTCTTATTTCTTTACCAAGGTGGGAATCTTTTTCATCAGCAACAACAATCAAAAAGTGGAGCAATGTTCCACTTTCTGAGGTTTGTGGTGTTTTTAATATAGAGAAATGAGCTCTGAAAACTCAGGTTGAAGCTGGAGATGGAAGTGTAACGGCTGAAGTACATTAATGAACATAAAATATAAAAGTGTCATGATCAACCTGAAAGTCACATTTTTTTCCTCTGAGTTTTGTACCTACGATAGTTACAAATAACACCTAATATTACTGTAACTGAAAGAACTTCATAAATAGAAGAGAAAAAACTCCACCTCTGCTTTTTCAGTGTATTTACTTTGTGCATTTTACAATATTTTGTATACAGTATTCTTGTTTCCCCTCTTAGTCAGTCAGTTAGATTCCAATCCTGAAAAGACTTATGCACATGGTTAACTTAATTCACTCCGAGTAGTCCCATTTAAAGTCAAGGCTGTGGGACTACTCGCAGTTCATGAAGTTAAGCGTGTGCCTAGGTCTTTGCAGGATTGGGGGTCTTAGTTATATTTTTCTCTTGATAAGAAAAGCCCTTGAAACAAAATGGGGAGCAGAAAAACTCATACACACATTTTCAAAGGGAAATTAATGGGCCCTCTTGGAAACTAATTTTTGTTTAAAAATTAACTTCATATTTTTCAACTGGCTAACAGTGCAGAAGAACTTTCCATTCAAAAAGCACCATGTCGGTTACCATGAAACCAGACAACGCCGTCAAGGGAAAATAAATTGAAGCAAATGTATATGAAGAAATAGTAAAGTCCTATAGGACTATGCAAACCAAAATATTAGAAAATTCCCATTGGCTGATCAGCTATGCACCAAGGGAAATGTAGAAATCTGCTGGCAAAACTATTCACAATGCAGTGTACTGAAAAAGACATTAAGAAATTGCTCTATTTTGCATAATGGTGTTTTTAGTACATCTTGGGTAACAGTGGTTTATATATGTCAACTATTTATTATCATAGAAGTCAATAATTTTGAATGTGCAGAGTGTTCTGAGCACCTGGCTCCTTTGAAGTCAAAAGCAAAACTCTAATGGACTTCAATGAGGCCAGGATTTCACCCCCAATATATTATAATTAGGGGTTAGGCAGAATTAGATTTTTGTTTTTTTATCATTTCAATTAATAATATCAATGTTTAATTTTAAGCATTTTACACTTTTTTATCTATTTAAATGTTCACAGTTGTACAAAATTATGGGGAGGTCAAACAACTAGGGGTCAGTTAATAATTAGTTAATGACAGCAGACATTGAGATTCAAAAGTTAAAGCATTATAATATGTAATATATGAAATGTCCCAACATCACGTGAAAATATTCAAAATAAATAGTCTTAAATCAAATTCTAATAATTTCTCAAGCAGCATTTGTCTTTCTTTGCCTGTCTGTAAATTTAGAGTAATGATGGAAATATTGTTTGTCGGTTTTTATGGGTGCAGTGAAATTGACCTTTACCGATTTAAAAAAAAAAAATCTTATCCTTCCAAGCTTAATTGTATTTTGAGTAAAGCTCTAAACTTAACTTAGTGTTCTATTGTAGAATTTTGTGAACAGATTTTTCTAATGATAAACCACTAAAATGTTACACATACTGAAAATGTGCACTGAATTGCATATTTTGTGTGCTGCTATCTCATAATGCAGCTGCAGATAGTGGAGCTTCACTTAGCCACTTGAGTTGATTCAAACCTTATACCATAACAAATAGTTTCTCAATTCACTAAAAGTTGAAGCCCATCTTTTCAAAAGCCCATGCTAGAGGGTTTGGCAAGAATCTCACTGTGCTTGAGCAAAATGGGATAGAAAATCACGTGGTCTGTGTGATCAGCCTTACTACCAAAAGTTTAACTTTGCAGAGCCAAGTGATTCCTAACTGTAAAAGATCTGTTCCAAAGATCAAGAAATTGATGGAAAGATTCCCATTGACTTCAGAGTGTGTTGGATCTGGATGATGGTTCTTTCACTTTCTCTTGTTGAACTTTCTGCCACTGACTCAGTATTACAGAATACCTCTTGGTCTGCTATAGTCATCTAACCTTCTGCTGCATCTATTAGCAGATCATTGGTAACTCTTAGATCTCTTTAGACCTTAATTAGTATTCTCTCTTTATCAACCATTCACATTTTGATAATTTTTCCCAGTTTCCTTTATTCATTTCTCTGATTCTTTCAGTGGAGGCATAGGTTACTGACCTTTACGGAACAGTGCAAGTCCCTTCTCCTCTTCTAGGAGTGTAAGATTGATTATTATTTGTGAGGGTTGGTCCTTTTCACTGTATCTGAAGATGTATTTGTAAGAAGGGGATACACAATTTATACATCTAAAAATGAAAAAAAAATGCACATATTTTCTTGAAAAATCTCAGAGATGACATCTACAAAATCGTGTGGAGCTTAAAGTATTTACCAGTGCTACATTTCTACTCTTATACAACTTACTTGCCTATACTCTAAATTTTGTTTGAAAGACCTCCTGATGCTCTCAAGCAGAGGTGGACCTTAAAGATATTTTTGCTTGTGGTATTGGAAAGGAAGATAGCTAAGGCCCCTATTCAACAAAGCAAGTTGAAATGTGAATAAGTCCAACCATTTTCAGCACTTAGCTATATGTTTACATTTCACTGAAGTCAATGGGACTGAATCATGTGCTCAAGGGCTTTGATGAATTGGGCCTAAGGCCCTGATTAGGCAGTTGAATCCATACAGATGGATGTTTGTGCTCATGTGGAGCCCATTGACTTTAGCCGGACTCTGCACAGATACAAGTCTCTGGCTGCACAGATCTGATTGCAGGATTTGGGCCTGAATTAATGAAGATCATTTTAAAGCCTTGTGTGCTTGTAAGAAGGATATGCCTGGCATGGGCTACCCTTGCCTTCATTTCAGCCAAATCTTCCAAGATATAGAATTTTTTTATGAATAATTTCTGAAATACGACATAAAGGGTAAAGTTTGTTAGAAGATGTTGTTATATTCATTATAGCATAATTCCTGCTGATAGTTTTGTTTTATGCATTTTAAATAGAAAGCTCATAAATGTCATATTTTTAGAGCAATTGCCAGATCCTCTTATTAAGGGTCTTTGTGGCTACAGGGTTTGTAGGTAGCCAAGACCTCTGCTAACAGCAGCTACAGATCAGTTGTGACCAGATTCTACCATATGAAGAGCAGTACATTACTGTACACGTAGTCCATTCATTCCAACGGGACCACTCTTAGAATAGTGTACTATTTAGTATAAATAAATTTGGCCTGTGATTGTCTGGCAGTATCTCTGTTGAAACAGTTATTGTGTGAGGTCAGAATGACCAACAGGAATACAATATGTGTTACAGCTATGCAAACTTTTTACCGTATATTTCAATTTAAATACATGTCAACCAATTACATATTTATAGGGTTTCAAGTGCATTCTAAGTGGAACCTTGGATGATAGGTGCTCTTTCAAATATCTGTTTGATGTGAGAGTATTTTCATATAAATATTCAAAGCTGTTCAAAGTAGAACACTTTTGGACCCACAAGCATGTAGAATTTACTACTTACCTCTGCGTCAAGGAATTATCCGCGTATGGTAGATTTTGAATTCCCTCAGTAAAACTGATTCCACCGGTTCTGCACATCATTCTCCCTGTCTCCCATTTAGCATGTTAGTTTGCTGACAGTAGAGTACACAGCACTTAGCAGCTGGTTTGTGGAACCATCAGTCAGGAAATTGTATGATAAATAGTAGGTAGCCAGGTTTAGTGGCACTTTATTCTGCTTCAGCAGTTTTAGCCTGACTTTGGAAAAGTCATCATGAGGTATTTTTCCAAGGGTTGCAACAGGAGATGACTACAGTGCAGTAACTTATTACACATATGCTTGAGTTATGATGCTCACCAGCTGTATTGCTCATGTGTAAATAATAAACTGTGAGATGGATAATTATGGCAGATGCTAGATATTCAGGCCTGTTCTAGTCATGCGGGGTTGACTTAGACAGTTCTCTGTGCAGTGATGGAATACTTCTCTTTCCCAGACAAAAAACACAAACAAAATGCAACCAGGATACACAGAGAAACTTAATATTAAAGGATTCAGAAATGTATTCCTTTGAGATTTCTGCTTCATTAAATGTCAGTACAAGATGACAGAGGTTAATGAAGGGAATGTATAACACAAACACACACATTAAATACTACTTACTTCATCTGTACAGTTAAGTTAGATCTGGGCTATAGGTAATTTAGTATTCAATATTCCAGTCCTAAAATAGAAAATTATAGAAGATCATATTTAACTTTAGGGCTAATCCTGTACATGGCTAAACTGTGTTTAAAGAGGTAAATAGGGGAACTGCTCTCCAGAGTGGAGTTTCAGCCTGGCTCGGCAGGGATGGAAAGTAAACTGCATCTTGCATGGGCTTGTTCACCTTGTGCAAGGTGGGGTATGGTGCTATTTGACATGCGTAAGGGGATCAGAATCCAGCCCCTCGGGACAAACCTCCCATGTCCCTTGTTTTCCTCAGAGTTGCTACTATGACAGAGGCAGGGGGAGAGATATGTTTGTTGAAGAGTAGCTAATATGTCTTGGAGGAAAATAATGTACAGCAGGAGTAAGACCCCTACTCAGCTTACATTATTTCAGTTAATAGGCTAAGGGGTGGGGAGCACAGCACACAACGGGATCCCACACTTTGTAGACATCTCTCTGTCCTTCAGACATTTCCTCCTGGTTTCAGGCTGCGTTGTGGCTTCTGGGGCTGGTGATTGATGCAAAATGCATTTCATGCATGGGAAGCATGTATCTTCTGGTCCACCCATAACCACGTACTCCTGTGGGGTGTATAAATTCCTGGGATTGACTGTGAGTCCTGTAGAAGTCAGCAGGGCTCAACACAGGTGTAGGAGTGGATCAAATTGCAAGAGCGTAGGTATTTATGTCCAGTTTGTATAATAGGGCTAGAATTAGGGCTATCATGACTAGAGGTTCCCTGCTCACATTAGGACGCCACAATCACTTTTCAAACAGGATTGGGCCCCAAGTCAGTAAATGGCAGAAATGCGCTGTTAGTAAGCATACTGTAGCTAATACTTAACAAATAGCTGGCACTGGAGCTGGACAGGAAATTTCAAGTGTTTCAAAATTGTCATGAAACATTGGAAATATTTCCTCAGAACTTGTGTGAATTCCCCAACCCATTATCTTTTAGACTCCTTTTCAACCAACTGCAGCTGGTTGGAGAGTATCAAACATTTCAAATTTTTGAGAAAAAACAGAGGCAAAATCCAATTCCTCACCCTTTTTTTGGATCATCAACTGGCTTGATGCAATTGTTTTCAGAGATAACATAATCTAAGACGGGGATTACATTTAGCTGAATTCAGAAGGAAGAAAATACACACAGAACTTACCCTAAGAGTTATAGCAGGACTGAAAAAGGCCTCTCTAGCTTGGTTTTCCCGACTGAGCATAAATAAGGATTTTCTCTTTTTAGAATCCTTTTTAGTAAAACCATGACACTACATAATATCCGTTCTCATCTGGTTTTAGGATCACATAAACATATGGATTTAGGACAAAATAAAAATTAGTTAATAATTGGTCTGGATAGGTAGATTTCACACCCCAAGAGACAATGGGCTTTTCAGATGTTATGTTGCTGCTTGAACATTGTTTCCTCCATTCAGGATTGTAATGATGCATTAAATATCTTCTATAAAATAATGTTCTTTACATTAGACAGTTGCAAAAGCATGAAAATGTTGATAGAGATCTACAGCATATTAAAACTATAGCATCCAAAATGGCGGAGAGCTTTAATTAGAGAATTATGTGGAAAAATCAGGGCTAGATTGTTCTGGCCTGTACGCAACCTGTGTAGTGGCGGGTTGGGGATGAGACTGCGAGGAACTCTTCCCTCTTGTGTAACGTATATAAGGGTTGTCTGGAATTGCAGTGGCAGCTTCAGAGTTGGCCTTCCCAGGAACAACTTGCCAGAAATAGGGTGGGGAGTAACCAAAGCCATTTCTCCCCACCGCTTTACATGCCTGCCAGCAGAGGTGACCAGCTGCATGCGAAGAATATGCTGCATCCTTTTCAAGGCTGAGGAAACGAATCCCCACGCCCTGAAGCACATACTTCCTGATGCTTCCCCTTGGTGCGCTGCAGCACAGCATCTCCTCCAATGCAGCCTTTCCAAATCACGTTTTCCTTCTAACTTAATTGTAATTTACTCCAGATTGTACTTTGTACACCTGCTGTTTTAGTTGTACATTCCACTGTATCATTTTTACTACATGCTATTTGTAGTCTATTTTTAGGTCTTTCTTTCAATAACATTTTTATTTGTTTTAATATGAAAAAAAAAAAGAACCAGGAATGCTTATGAAAGGTTCAGTGATCCTTTTGATCTGACACTTCACATGTGTGCACTGTAATTATTTATTAAAGGCTTCTTTATGTAATTTGCCATTTAAGCTATAAAAAGAGAATATTACAATTAATAAATGAATATTCACGCTCATCTATGCAAATTTTATGGGACAAACTCTGTTCAGTTACACTGACGTATTGAGAAAGAAGAATTTGACTGTACATCATATTACAGTTGGCACATAATTTGAGATGTGTAATCAATATTAAAAAATAGCTGCATGATATATTCATATTTGGAAACCTTATTTTTCAGATCCGCCTCACCTTTTTCCAGCATTCCACCCTCCTGTGCCAATTGATGCAAGACATCACGAGGGACGTTACCATTATGAACCATCTCCCATTCCTCCACTGCATGTGTAAGTATTATTTTCCACATTGTTATATTATGGAGCCTAGAACAAGAGACAAATATTGGAAACCGTATGGTACTTAAAACTCTGTGCCTGGAAAGCTTTGCAGCTCTAGCTGGAGAGCAAGATTTACGTTTGGAATGCATCGAGTTTATCTGTTCGTGGATTCACTGAAGCAGAACCCCTGGTGCCTTAGGAATGCCTTTTATAATAGGTAGCTGGCAAGTGTTACCTATATATTTTGCTGATGTTTATTCTGTGTGCTGTCATTCTATAAATACTAAATTAACAAGTACAGAGCCCTATGAAATACTGCTAAATAAAACGTGTACTTTCTCTGGATTAGGCTTGGGATTCTTCATTGCTAAAATTTCCTGTAACATCAAAGCATTTTCCTAGTGACTGCCATGAAGCGTAATGAAATTTTGGGGGAATTTTCATAGTCCCTGTTGTGTGTGTGCACAAGCAGTCAGTTGATTGATGGGAATGTCACCCAAACAAAATGGCAAATGTAATAGAGCACATGGTTTACACAAAGATAAAAGAAAAGAATGCCAGTGATAACGTGCATTAGAAAAAGAAGAGAGAGGACGAACCCTGTGGAAATAAGCATTATCTTATTCTATATGTAGAGAGGAGTATCAGATTTGCAAAATAAAGCAATGATCTTTAGTTGTAATGTCCAGAAAACTGCCATATACCATAAAAAAAATGGAGCCATAAGGAGGGCTTACTCCTGTGCTAAAAGTCTTGATATATACATTTAATTATATCTAATAATCACCCCTCTTATTGAGAAAATAAAAGAAGAAATGCACAAGTAATACTTTGAAGAATAATGCTAGTTGTTTAGATGGCAGATTGCATCTCCATGGCTATTAGTTACAGCTGTGTAATTACATATATACAGAAGAAAAATGAAGTTGTTTTAAAACAAGTCCTCCTCTGTGAGCAGAATTAATTGATATTAACAATCCTAACTACATACCCAAGTACACACACAATATTTTACCAAGAGTTTTTTTGGATTAGTCTCCTATTACTGAATTGTAATTTCAGAGCAAATTTGCCTGGAGGTAAGTAATAAATCTGTGTTGCAGTCTTCCTTGGGCATTAAAGGAAAAGTGGGTATTTATAGAATGAAAGAGAGAGTACAGAAACTTGTGATTTATTCCTTAGAGTTCCACTGATGCATCAGTAAGTATTTACACCGTAATCAACCATGCAATAAAATACATTAAAATAAAGATTTTGAGTTAAACCTACTGTTTAACAGGGGCATTTTGAATTAAGGTGGAAGCATAATACAAATTCATCCCTTTCATTCTAGGTTTTGCAGTGCATATGAAGCTAGATTCTAAGGGTATGTCTACACTACGGGATTACTCCGAATTTACAGAATTCGATTTTTGGCAACCGATTGTATAAATTCGAGTGTATGCGACCACACTAAGCACATTAATTCGGCGGTGTGCGTCCATGTACCGAGGGTAGCTTCGACTTCCGGAGCGTTGCACTGTGGGTAGCTATCCCATAGCTATCCCATAGTTCCCGCAGTCTCCCCCACCCATTGGAATTCTGGGTTGAGATCCCAATGCCTGATGGGGCCAAAAATTTGTCGCGGGTGGTTATGGGTAAATGTCGTCAGTCAATCCTCCCTCCGTGAAAGCAATGGCAGACAATCATTTCGCGCCCTTTTCCCTGGATTGCCCGGGCAGACGCCATAGCATGGCAACCATGGAGCCTGTTCAGCCTTTTTTCACTGTCACCATATGTCTATTGGATGCTGCTGACAGACGTGGTACTGCAGCGCTACACAGCAGCATCCCCTTGCCTTTGCAAGTTAGCAAAGACGGTTACCAGCCATACTGTACCGTCTGCTGCTTTGCAAGTTGGCAAAGATGGTTACCAGCCATACTGTACCGTCTGCTGCTTTGCAAGTTGGCAAAGACGGT